>NC_051334.1:143986738-144215583 GCF_015220235.1 Choloepus didactylus
TCACAACATCACTACAGGGCATGTACCATCATAATCCACATTCCACAGATGTGGCAACTGAACATAAAGAGGTCAACCAATGTACCCATGGTCTCAGAGTAGGTAAATGGAGGGGCTGAACATACTGCTATATTTAGCAGCCTCTCTTTTTTTATGTTCAAAGCACTATACCAGCAATTATTAATCCTCACAACATCCCTCTGAGGTAGGTCAATATATTACAGAAACTGCAGAGCTCAAAAGAACCTGCCCAAACCGGCCTGAGGCAATAAGGCACCTTCACCCAATGACGGTGGCACAGGCATACTTTTACCAGTGAAGGTTACATGGGGGACAAAATGCACAGATCTCTCACCCAACAGCAGAACAATTTGCCTCGTCAGACTGTGAGAGCCTATAACACAATGGCCTGGCCATGTATCATAATGCTTCCCACTCTGCTTAGCACAGGGCCTTACACACCTAGCAGCCAACACAGGCTTACTGACTGAAGCCCATAGGTACAAAAAGACACGGGAGGGACATTATTTTCACAAGAAAATATCCTGTTCTCATTGCCAACTGCTAGATGATAACCATCCTCTCTCTTTTTTCATGGGCCCTTGTGAATAAATAAATACTAAATTGAGTGTAGTAGGAAATGTGAGACAACGTGTTATGCTCATTTGTAAAGTTTTGTTATTATCATCTTAATTAATCCTCACAACAACCCCATGAGGTAGGGATTATTGTTATCTTCATATTACAGGCAAAGTGAGAATAAGCAACTTACTAGGTTAGGCAGCTAGCAAGTGACTAGGAAAGCCAGGATTTAGATGCCAGCAGTATGGTTCTAGGGCCCTTGCTCTCATAAATTTGATAAATCAAACCCATGATCCATGGCTATTTTTGCTTAATATGAGACTTCATTAAATATTTAAGATTTTAAAAAAGTGAACAGATCTAAGTAAAATTTTTAAGCAAATACTAGCATGACTGTTGTCCATACAGGTCAACACTCCACCAAAGAAGCACATGAATGAGTAGAGATTAGATAATGCTGGAGCAAACCATGAAAATCTGAGATGCAAGAGAGCACAGCACCCAAGGTGTCCTGGATGTCCTTGCTAGGCTACTGTACACCGTGATTAAAGCCCTTGTGGGTCTCTCATGTAATAGCAGTCATGTAATAAATTACCAGGACAACATTGTACACCAGGTATCTCTAGGCCTGCAGAACCCAGCCAGAGCCAGCCGGAGGAACCAGACATCCTGGTTAAAGTCCGAGACAGGCTGTGGGATTGCCACCCCTTGACAGCTTTTTGAAAGTGAATTGGTCCACTAACTATCTTTTAATTAGTTTCCTACCCACCCTCTGGGACATGAGGCAGGGAGCCTTATCCATTACACACAATAGGCAGGTGCTTAAGGTCCACAATTCTTTTAGAAACCCGCAAAAAAAAAAAGATTTAATTTCTTTTATAAAATGGGACTGATGACAATGGTGGTTGTAAAGGTAAAATAGGATAAATCATGTACATTGTCAAGCATAGGGCCCATAAAAGCTAATCTCAATATTCAGGATGATGCCTCACAGAACACCTACAAAACACTTCTTGAAGGGAGAGTCATAGAGCTCTTAATCTGGAATGGCTCTCTTATTTGGCAAGAAATAACTTTTTTTTTTTTATTTCTGAGCAAGAGCTCAGGAAAATATACCTAGAAAAATGGGCGGGGGGGGGGGGGGGCGTGAGGAGACAAGAGGCCGAAAGAGGTTATTCTCCCAAATCAACAGCTAAGGCGGAGCATAGCACAGGGAATGCATGCGATTTTGTAGAAGGCTGTGGTGGCGGGGGTTGGGGTGAGGGGGGTATGGGGGATGAGGGGGTTGGGGATGGATGGGTGAAGGGGTGGGGGGTTGGGGGGGAGCACGACACCTCAGATATGTACGATCTCCAGTCACGACTAGAATGTAGTCTCAGCGTTCTTAGATGCTCTAAGCACGCTTGCACTCTGACATGGATTCATTACTAAAAATCTGGACTCCTTAGAGTTTTAAAGGGGTGTGTTGGGTTTTTTTTTTTTTTTTTTTTTTTTGCATAGTGCCATTTCAGTACCCAGAACCCAGAATACTCTGCAAACTACTGCTTCTGGAGCCTGGGGAAACATGGAGATCTCTGCTTTCAGTGTCCTTGCAAAAAAACCCCGAGCAAGCAGCTGATCATTTCAGCTTAAGTACTATCTCGTGCCATGCACTGGTTGCCGGTTATGGAGGACTGGGCAATGAAATGTTCTCCAAAATTTTCTCCAAGGACTCCTGAGGCTAGTAGGACGTTAACCTCCCTCCCCGCTCGCCCCCATCAGATTGCACACTACAGCACAGCCCAGGGCAGGCACCCCACTCTGAGCCTGGAGAAGTCAGCTAAGCTGCAACTCGTAGCCCCAAGTTCCCACACAAGCACGCTCCCTACCAGCACCCTTCTTGCATGCACTCCATTTATTGGCAACGCCCAGGCGCATGCGCGCCTCAACAGGCCCAACCCAACGCAACTGGCGGTAAAGGGAAAGCCAATAGAGGGCGTGTAACGGTCAACTCGTACGCTTTGAACCTGCGGCGGGCTCGCTGTAACTGGTACTACGCGCCGCAGGAGGACTGGACCAAGGTGCTGAACACAGCTCTAGCTCCCACCAGGGATTCGCCGCCACCCCAGCGCAGTCTGCCGAGACGCACAGCTTCATCAACAACATTCAGGGATGGAATCTCCGCTTGAGTGCAGCCATGATGACACCGGCTACGGCAACCTAGTAATCCACGAGGACCAAGAACTGCATGGTCAGTATCTGGACAGGGACAGGTGCTTCGGCAAACTCCAAGAAATGATCTGAAACCTTGCTCCACGGCTCTGGGCTCCAACAACCTTATCTCTTTCTTTGATTTTCCCCCTTTCCAGATGTGAATCCCCCTGTGGAGATAATTGTGTCAGGAAAAGATGAGGAGGGGAGAATACAGGCTGAACCTCAGCAGGTAGCAGCAACAGAAGAAGGAGGTGAAGAAGAAGAAGGTGATGGTGGCGCAGAAGCTCCAGGTTCCATGAACGAAGAGAACTACAAGGATGGCGACGGCAGTGAGCCTGGGCAGCAACAGCAACAGGAGCACTTGGTCCTCCAGGTCGCTGGGGATCCACAGCCTGGGTACATGCCACGGTGCCTTTATTGCACCCCGTTCAACCCCTTACAGCTGCAGGAGCTGGAGACCGTTTTCCAACGCACTCCATATCCGGACGACTCAATGCGGTAAGTGAATTGTTTGGGGCTGCGCTCAGTTGCCAGAGCACTCGGGCTGGTCCTGAGCCACCCTTGGCTTTCTCCCAGGGCCCCTAACCCCCACCCCTGAACCAAAAGCCAACTAGGAAGCGGGGATGTGGGGTCCACACGCCCTTGGTTTCTGGGGTGGGGGCGATGAGTACTGGGCATCAAGGCAAATTGCAGTATTTAAATGAAGCAAGTTGGGAATATTTGAAGGTAGCCTGTTATTATAAATAACGTTCTCTTGGAACCAGGGCAGGAATAAGGGTGAGGAGAGTGAGGGATAGTGGAGCAAGTTTAGGGTTGGCTCCTGCCTTTATTTATTTATTTATTTATTTATTTATTTATTTATTTAATCATCATTTTAATGAGATATATTCACATACCACGCAGTCTTACAAAACAAATCGTACTTTCGATTGTTTACAGTACCATTACATAGTTGTACATTCATCACCTAAATCAATCCCTGACACCTTCATTAGCACACACACAAAAATAACAAGAATAATAATTAGAGTGAAAAAGAGCAATTGAAGTAAAAAAGAACACTGGGTACCTTTGTCTGTTTGTTTCCTTCCCCTATTTTTCTACTCATCCATCCATAAACTAGACAAAGTGGAGTGTGGTCCTTATGGCTTTCCCAATCCCATTGACACCCCTCATAAGCTACATTTTTATACAACTGTCTTCGAGATTCATGGGTTCTGGGTTGTAGTTTGATAGTTTCAGGTATCCACCACCAGCTACCCCAATTCTTTAGAACCTAAAAAGGGTTGTCTAAAGTGTGCGTAAGAGTGCCCACCAGAGTGACCTCTCGGCTCCTTTTGGAATCTCTCTGCCACTGAAGCTTATTTCATTTCCTTTCACATCCCCCTTTTGGTCAAGAAGATGTTCTCCGTCCCACGATGCCGGGTCTACATTCCTCCCCGGGAGTCATATTCCACGTTGCCAGGGAGATTCACTCCCCTGGGTGTCTGATCCCACGTAGGGGGGAGGGCAGTGATTTCACCTTTCAAGTTGGCTTAGCCAGAGAGAGAGGGCCACATCTGAGCAACAAAGAGGCATTCAGGAGGAGACTCTTAGGCACAAATATAGGGAGGCCTAGCCTCTCCTTTGCAGCAACCGTCTTCCCAAGGGTAAAACTTATGGTAGAGGGCTCAACCCATCAAACCACCAGTCCCCTATGTCTGTGGTCATGTTAGCAACCATGGAGGTGGGGTAGGCGAATACCCCTGCATTCTCCACAGGCTCCTCAAGGGGGCACTACATCATTTTTTTTCCTTGTTTTTCTTTCTTTCTTTTTTTTTTTTTTAACTTTCCCTTCTTTTTTTTTTTTTTTTAATCATCATTTTATTGAGATATATTCACATACCACACAGTCATACAAAACAAATTGTACTTTCGATTGTTTACAGTACCATTACATAGTTGTACATTCATCACCTAAATCAATCCCTGACACCTTCATTAGCACACACACAAAAATAACAAGAATAATAATTAGAGTGAAAAAGAGCAATTGAAGTAAAAAAGAACACTGGGTACCTTTGTCTGTTTGTTTGCTTCCCCTACTTTTCTACACATCCATCCATAAACTAGACAAAGTGGAGTTTGGTCCTTATGGCATTCCCAATCCCACTGTCACCCCTCATAAGCTACATTTTTATACAACTGTCTTCGAGATTCATGGGTTCTGGGTTGTAGTTTAATAGTTTCAGGTATCCACCACCAGCTACCCCAATTCTTTAGAACCTAAAAAAGGTTGTCTAAAGTGTGCGTAAGAGTGCCCACCAGAGTGACCTCTCGGCTCGGTTTGGAATCTCTCTGCCACTGAAGCTTATTTCATTTCCTTTCACATCCCCCTTTTGGTCAAGAAGATGTTCTCCATCCCACGATGCCGGGTCTACATTCCTCCCCGGGAGTCATATTCCACGTTGCCAGGGAGATTCACTTCCCTGGGTGTCTGATCCCACGTAGGGGGGAGGGCAGTGATTTCACCTTTCAAGTTGGCTTAGCCAGAGAGAGAGGGCCACATCTGAGCAACAAAGAGGCATTCAGGAGGAGACTCTTAGGCACAAATACAGGGAGGCCTAGCCTCTCCTTTGCAGCAACCGTCTTCCCAAGGGTAAAACTTATGGTAGAGGGCTCAACCCATCAAACCACCAGTCCCCTATGTCTGTGTTCATGTTAGCAACCATGGAGGTGGGGTAGGCGAATACCCCTGCATTCTCCACAGGCTCTTCAAGGGGGCACTACATCTTTTTTTTTTTTTTTTTTCCTTGTTTGTCTTTTTTCTTTTTTTTTTTTTTTTTTAACTTTCCCTTCTTTTTTAAATCAACTGTATGAAAAAAAAAGTTAAAAAGAAAACAAACATACAATAAAAGAACATTTCAAAGAGACCATAACAAGGGAGTAAGAAAAAGACAACTAACCTAAGATAACTGCTTAACTTCCAACATGTTCCTACTTTACCCCAAGAAAGTTACATAATATAGCAACCTTTCTGTGAACTTGTTCCTACTATATCCATCAGAAATTAACAGACCATAGTCATTTCTGGGCATCCCCAGAACGTTAAATAGCTTATCTGTTCTTCTTGGAATATTGTTCCCCCTTCCTTAATTGCTCTCTACTGCTAGTTCCCCTACATTCTACATTATAAACCATTTGTTTTACATTTTTCAAAGTTCACATTAGTGGTAGCATATAATATTTCTCTTTTTGTGCCTGGCTTATTTCACTCAGCATTATGTCTTCAAGGTTCATCCATGTTGTCATATGTTTCACGAGATCGTTCCTTCTTACTGCCGCGTAGTATTCCATCGTGTGTATATACCACATTTTATTTATCCACTCATCTGTTGAAGGACATTTGGGTTGTTTCCATCTCTTGGCAATTGTGAATAATGCTGCTATGAACACTGGCGTGCAGATATCTGTTCGTGTCACTGCTTTCTGACCTTCCGGGTATATACCGAGAAGTGCAATCGCTGGATCGAATGGAAGCTCTATATCTAGTTTTCTAAGGAACTGCCAGACTGACTTCCAGAGTGGCTGAACCATTATACAGTCCCACAAACAATGAATAAGAGTTCCAATTTCTCCACATCCCCTCCAGCATTTGTAGTTTCCTGTTTGTTTAATGGCAGCCATTCTAACCGGTGTTAGATGGTATCTCATTGTGGTTTTAGTTTGCATCTCTCTAATAGCTAGTGAAGCTGAACATTTTTTCATGTGTTTCTTGGCCATTTGTATTTCCTCTTCAGAGAACTGTCTTTTCATATCCTTTGCCCATTTTATAATTGGGCTGGCTGTACTATTGTCATTGAGTTGTAGGATTTCTTTGTATATGCAAGATATCAGTCTTTTGTCAGATACATGGTTTCCAAAAATTTTTTCCCATTGAGTTGGCTGCCTCTTTACCTTTTTGAGAAATTCCTTTGAGGTGCAGAAACTTCTAAGCTTGAGGAGTTCCCATTTATCTATTTTCTCTTTTGTTGCTTGTGCTTTGGGTGTAAAGTCTAGGAAGTGGCCGCCTAATACAAGGTCTTGAAGATGTTTTCCTACATTATCTTCTAGGAGTTTTATGGTACTTTCTTTTATATTGAGATCTTTGGTCCATTTTGAGTTAATTTTTGTGTAGGGGGTGAGGTAGGGGTCCTCTTTCATTCTTTTGGATATGGATATCCAACTCTCCCAGCCCCATTTGTTGAAAAGACCATTATGACTCAGTTCAGTGACTTTGGGGGCCTTATCAAAGATCAGTCGGCCATAGATCTGAGGGTCTATCTCTGAATTCTCAATTCGATTCCATTGATCTATATGTCTATCTTTGTGCCAGTACCATGCTGTTTTGGCAACTGTGGCTTTATAATAAGCTTCAAAGTCAGGGAGTGTAAGTCCTCCCACTTCGTTTTTCCTTTTTAGAGTGTCTTTAGCAATTCGAGGCATCTTCCCTTTCCAAATAAATTTGATAAC
This sequence comes from Choloepus didactylus, assembly GCF_015220235.1. Lineage (NCBI taxonomy): Eukaryota > Metazoa > Chordata > Mammalia > Pilosa > Megalonychidae > Choloepus > Choloepus didactylus. The sequence goes on from NC_051334.1 coordinate 143,994,005, forward strand.
TAGCTTTTCCAAGTCTGCAAAGTAGGTTGTTGGAATTTTGATTGGGATTGCATTGAATCTGTAGATGAGTTTGGGTAGAATTGACATCTTAATGACATTTAGCCTTCCTATCCATGAACATGGAATATTTTTCCATCTTTTAAGGTCCCCTTCTATTTCTTTTAGTAGAGTTATGTAGTTTTCTTTGTATAGGTCTTTTACATCTTTGGTTAAGTTTATTCCTAGGTACTTGATTTTTTTAGTTGCTATTGAAAATGGTATCTTTTTCTTGAGTGTCTCTTCAGTTTGTTCATTTCTAGCATATAGAAACATTACTGACTTATGTGCATTAATCTTGTATCCCGCTACTTTGCTAAATTTGTTTATTAGCTCTAGTAGCTGTATCGTCGATTTCTCAGGGTTTTCTAGATATAAGATCATATCGTCTGCAAACAATGACAGTTTTACTTCTTCTTTTCCAATTTGGATGCCTTTTATTTCTTTGTCTTGCCGGATTGCCCTGGCTAGCACTTCCAGCACAATGTTGAATAACAGTGGTGACAGCGGGCATCCTTGTCTTGTTCCTGATCTTAGAGGGAAGGCTTTCAGTCTCTCACCATTGAGTACTATGCTGGCTGTGGGTTTTTCATATATGCTCTTTATCATGTTGAGGAAGTTTCCTTCAATTCCTACCTTTTGAAGTGTTTTTATCAAAAAGGGATGTTGGATTTTGTCAAATGCTTTTTCAGCATCTATTGAGATGATCAATTGATTTTTCCCTTTCGAGTTTTTAATGTGTTGTAATACATTGATTGTTTTTCTTATGTTGAACCATCCTTGCATGCCTGGAATGAACCCCACTTGGTCATGGTGTATGATTTTTTTAATGTGTCTTTGGATTCGATTTGCAAGTATTTTGTTGAGGATTTTTGCATCTATATTCATTAGGGAGATTGGCCGGTAGTTTTCCTTTTTTGTAGCATCTTTGCCTGGTTTTGGTATTAGATTGATGTTAGCTTCATAAAATGAGTTAGGTAGTGTTCCCTTTTCTTCAATGTTTTGAAAGAGTTTGAGTAAGATTTGTGTCAGTTCTTTCTGGAAAGTTTGGTAGAATTCCCCTGTGAAGCCATCTGGCCCTGGGCATTTATTTGTGGGAAGATTTTTGATGACTGACTGGATCTCTTTGCTTGTGATGGGTTGGTTGAGGTCTTCTATTTCTTCTCTGGTCAGTCTAGGTTGTTCATATGTTTCCAGGAAATTGTCCATTTCCTCTACATTCTCCAGTTTGTTGCCATACAGTCGTTCATAGTATCCTCTTATAATTTTTTTAATTTCTTCAGGATCTGCAGTTATGTCACCTTTTTCATTCATTATTTTGTTTATATGGGTCTTCTCTCTTTTTGATTTTGTCAGTCTAGCTAGGGGCTTGTCAATCTTGTTGATCTTCTCAAAGAACCAACTTTTGGTGATATTTATCCTCTCTATTGTTTTTTTGTTCTCTATGTCATTTATTTCTGCTTTAATCCTTGTTATTTCTTTTCTTGTACTTGGTTTAGGATTGGTTTGCTGTTCATTTTCTAGCTTCTTCAGTTGATCCATTAGTTCTTTGATTTTGGCCCTTTCTTCCTTTTTCATATATGCGTTTAGTGCTATAAATTTCCCCCTTAGCACTGCTTTTGCTGCATCCCATAGTTTTTGGTATGTTGTGTTCTCATTTTCATTCGTCTCTATATATTTAGCAATTTCTCTTGCTATTTCTTCTTTAACCCACTGATTGTTTAGTAGTGTGTTGTTTAACCTCCAGGTATTTGTGAATTTTCTAAGTCTCTGATGGTTATTGACTTCTAATTGTATTCCATTGTGGTCAGAGAATGTGCTTTGAATAATTTCAATCTTTTTAAATTTATTGAGGCTTGTTTTATGCCCCAGCATATGATCTATTCTGGAGAAAGTTCCGTGAGCACTAGAAAAGTATGTGTATCCTGGTGATTTGGGATGTAATGTCCTGTATATGTCTGTTAAATCTAATTCATTTATCAGATTGTTTAGGTTTTCAATTTCCTTATTGGTCTTCTGTCTGGTTGATCTATCTATAGGAGAGAGTGATGTGTTGAAGTCTCCCACAATTATTGTGGAAACATCAATTGCTTCCTTTAGTTTTGCCAGTGTTTCTCTCATGTATTTTGTGGCACCTTGATTGGGTGCATAGACATTTACGATTGTTATTTCTTCTTGCTGAATTGCCCCTTTTATTAGTACGTAGTGGCCTTCTTTGTCTCTCAAAACATCCCTGCATTTGAAGTCTATTTTATCTGAGATTAATATTGCTACACCTGCTTTCTTTTGGCTGTAGCTTGCATGAAATATTTTTTTCCATCCTTTCACTTTCAGTTTCTTTGTGTCCCTGTGTCTAAGATGAGTCTCTTGTATGCAACATATTGATGGTTCGTTTTTTTTGATCCATTCTGCGAATCTATATCTTTTAATTGGGGAGTTTAATCCATTTACATTCAACGTTATAACCGTGAAGGCATTTCTTGAATCAGCCATCTTATCCTTTGGTTTATGTTTGTCATATTTTTCCCCTCTCTCTATTAATATCCTTTATTGTACCCATACCGAATCTCTTTAGTACTGAACCTTTCTCCAAGTCTCTCTGTCCTGTCTTTGTTTCTCTGTCTGTAGGGCTCCCTTGAGTATCTCCAGTAGGGAAGGTCTCTTGTTAGCAAATTCTCTCAGCATTTGTTTGTCTGTGAAAAATTTAAGCTCTCCCTCAAATTTGAAGGAGAGCTTTGCTGGATAAAGTATTCTTGGCTGGAAATTTTTCTCACTCAGAATTTTAAATATATCGTGCCACTGCCTTCTTGCCTCCATGGTGGCTGCTGAGTAGTCACTACTTAGTCTTATGCTGTTTCCTTTGTATGTGGTGAATTGCTTTTCTCTTGCTGCTTTCAGAACTTGCTCCTTCTCTTCTGTGTTTGACAGTGTGATCAGTATATGTCTCGGAGTGGGTTTATTTGGATTTATTCTATTTGGAGTTCGCTGAGCATTTATGATTTGTGTATTTATGTTGTTTAGAAGATTTGGGAAGTTTTCCCCAACAATTTCTTTGAATACTCTTCCTAGACCTTTACCCTTTTCTTCCCCTTCTGGGACACCAATGAGTCTTATATTTGGACGTTTCATATTATCTATCATATCCCTGAGGTCCATTTCGATTTTTTCAATTTTTTTTCCCCATTCTTTCTTTTATGCTTTCATTTTCCATTCTGTCATCTTCCAGGTCACTGATTCGTTGTTCAACTCCCTCTAGTCTTGTACTATGAGTGTCCAGAATCTTTTTAATTTGGTCAACAGTTTCTTTAATTTCCATAAGATCATCCATTTTTTTATTTAGTCTTGCAATGTCTTCTTTATGCTCTTCTAGGGTCTTCTTGATTTCCTTTATCTCCCGTACTATGGTCTCATTGTTCATCTTTAGTTCTTTGAGTAGCTGCTCTAGGTGCTGTGTCTCTTCTGGTCTTTTGATTTGGGTGCTTGGGCTTGGGTTATCCATATCGTCTGGTTTTTTCATATGCTTTATAGTTTTCTGTTGTTTTTGGCCTCGTGGCATTTGCTGAACTTGATAGGGTTCTTTTAGGATTTGTAGACCAATTGAAGTCCTTATCTCTAATTTATCAGATCTACAGCTTTGTGGAGTACACTTTCTCTAACTAACCAGCAGGTAGCGTCCACGAGCCACCTGTTCTCCACAAGCCAGTTCTCCCCTGCTTAGCCTTTTTGGTGAGTGGGGGAGTGAGTCTTGTGGGGTCCAATTGGTGTACCAAGCTTGCGTGTGTAGTTGGTGTTGCCTGCCCTGTATGTGGGGCGTGTTTCTGGGCAGTCGGGGAGGGGGGGTGGCCCTAACAATCAAATCTCCCTGGTGATCCTAGAGTTTTAAAGCTGCTGCAATAGTCTAATCCTTCAGTTCAGTCCTGCCACAGTTTGTCTCTGCCACTGACCCACAAGTCCTTGGTATTGGCGTATGGCTCCTGAGACTTGCAAGTGGGCCCCTCTTCCAGGCTGTGCACCCCGGGTCCTCTGTTGAGGGATGACTGTGCTATGTCACAGGTGAGTGCCGTCCCCCCAGGGCAGTTCTGGGCTGCTGGGCTGTGTAGGGAGGCTCCCAGTCTGCTGAAATGATGGCTGAATGGGGCTTTGTTAATTCACACTGCTCCACCTTCCCAACTCTGGGACAATCAGGTGAGGTTGCAGGGAAGGCTAATGTCCACGCCCAGTTTTGTGGTGTGTGCCTGTTATTTGAAGCACTTCCGTCACACTGGGTTGTCTGGGGCAGTTCTGGGCTATGGGGCTGGTGATGGGCAGGAGTGTTTCCTGTCCACCAGGATGATTGCTGTGAGCGGACACCCCCCTTTTCTTGGGAAGTTGTGGTGTTTAGTGAATTTTCTCAGCCACTGGATTATTGCGTTTTGTCTCAGAGCTCTCCTAGTTCTGCTCTTGACTTGACCTGCCCAAATTGCAAGTCTTTGAAGCTTTCTGTATTGGGCTTCTTAGAGTAATTGTTTTAGAAAAAGAAAAAAGGATTAAAAAAAAAAAAAAAAAAAACGGGCCCTCCTCAGAGATCTAATGGGTTATTGAAATGCTAAGAGACAAAGCAACCAGGGCCATTAAGGAAAGGTCCACAGGGCAGAGAGATCAGCTTTTCTTCAGGATTTGCATATGCGCCTCAGGGCCCTTCCCCTTTCTATGTTCACCAGAACTCCAAAAATCCTCCGCTTTTATTTTGGGGTTTTTCGTGTTGTTTTTTTTCTATGCCTGTCTCCTCTCTGCTGGGCTGGCTGCTCTCAGATTCTCTGGTGTCTGCTCTCAGTCTATCTATGGTTGGAGTTTGAATCAGTAGAATGAGTTTCCGATAAGGGCTGCCACTGCAGTTCTCCCTTCTCCTTCCCGGAGCTGACAGCCCCTCCTCCCACGGGACTGAGCCTGGTAGGGAGGGGCGCGGGTCCCCTGGCCGCAAAAACTTACAGATTTCGCTGATCTCAGGAGTTCCACGTTTTCATGAGTGTTGTATGAAGTATGCCCAAAGTCAGATTGCTCTGTGGTGTCCAGTCCACGCAGTTCCTGGCTTTCTACCTACTTTCCTGGAGGAGTAACTAAAACATACAGCTCACCAGTCTGCCATCTTGCCCCGCCTCCCATTACATATTAAAGGCTATATTTAATAGGAATATCTTACCAACACTACACTAATACTAGGGATGAATAATTAGCAGCTGATAAGAGCTCTGGGATGTATTATGTTATGATAACTGTCTAGAGTTGAGAGTGATAATGATTGTACAACTAACTGAAGGTAATGTAAGATTGGCCATTGACTTGTCTTGAGTCCCTTGACTTGACTTGAGCCTTGACTTGAGCCTTGCTCTTGTGAAATTTAGGGTTGTAACAGGAGGCTGAGCCCTCCTATAATTATGCCTAAGAGGCACCTCCTGGCTACCTCTTTGTTGCTCACATGTGGTCTTTCCCTAAGACCAACTTGGCAAATAAATTCATTAACCTCCCCGCACCATGACAGAATGAATCTCCCTGATGAACTGGGACATGATTCCCAAGAATAAGCCTCACCCTGGCAGTAAGTGATTGTAAATGCCTACTTGACCAAAAGGGGGAAAAAAGGAAACATAACAAGCTGAGGTCACAGAGGCTGAGAGATTCCAAATAGAATTGAGAGGCTATCCTGGAGGTTTCTCTTATGGAAGCTCCAGTAAGACATCCCAAATGGCCACAGTATTCCATGCCCTTACCAAAAGTAGTTCCCAAATACCTAGGTCGCTACCTGAGATTCTATAAAAGATTCACTCACTAACTTTTATCTCTCAGAAACTTAAATCCATCAGAGTGTTCCTATGCCAGACAAGTCCTAAACCCAAGAGGCAAAAGCCTCTTTAAGAACAACAATCAGATGCATCCCCCTTCCACATACTCCCGACACCCCTTTTCAATATGAAGAAGTTAGGGTGTTCACTGTCTAGACACCCCGAAGACGGACAAAGAGATTGAGAGGAAGGGGTAGCAACACAAAAGATAGGAATTAACAAAGGTATCTAAATAGTGAAACTTTATATAATTATAGATTTTTTTTTCTGGATGCTGGGGTGTTGGAATGGCTGGAAGGAGGTAAATGACATGGTGGAACTGTAGCCTATAGCATCCTTTGGGATTTGCTCTATAGCTAGTCATTGAATTGTGCCTTGCAGGTCCTCACCTTTCCATATATACCTTGTGTTGCATAATAAGGAAAGAACTGAAACTGTGGAACTGTAACCCATAACAATTTTTGAATTTACCTATATAACTGCTTGTTGAGCTGTGCATTGAATGTTAACACCTTTCTGTATGTTTGTTATATTTTACAATAATGGAAATAACTGAAGTTGTGGAACTATGACCCATGAGATTCTTTGAAACTTGCTCTCTAACTACGTTTTAAATCGTACTTTGAAAGTTATTACTGTTATGTATATGTTAAGGTTCACAATAAAAAAAATGCATTAAAAACGAAGAATTAACACCAATCCTTCACAAACTCTTCTAAAAAAAGATGAGTGAATACTTCCCAATTTATTCTGTGATGCCAGTATTACTCTGATACCAAAACTAAACAAATACATTTCCACTACCACCACTACCACAACAAAAAACTAGAAACCAATATCCCTTATGAATATAGATGCAAAAATCCTCAACAAGTTTCTATTCAACTGAATCTGGCAGCAGTAAAAAAGAGGATTACACACTATGACTAGGTTGTATTTATCCCAAGAATGTACAGTTGGTTCAACATATGAAAATCAAGCAACGTAATATGTCATATTAATAGAATAAAAGATAAAACACATATGATATCTGAATATGTAGAAAAAGCATTTGGCAAAATCCAACACCTTTTAATGATTAAATAAAAACTCGGCAAACTAGGAAAAGGAAGGAATTTCTGCAACCTGATAAAGAATGTCTATGAAAAACCCATAGATAATATCATACTTAATGGTGAAAAACTAAAAGCCTTCACCCTAAAATCAGGAACAAGAAAAGGATGTACACGCTCACCACTTCTATTCAACATTGAACTAGAGTTTCTAGCCAAGGCAAATAAGCAAGAAAAAGTTCTAAAAGGCACACAGATTAGAAAAGAAGAAGAATAACTATCTCTCTTGGAAAGTGATGTGACCTTATATATAAAAAACTAAATAATACACATACACACAAACTATTAGACCTAACAAAAGAGTTCGACTGGGCATGACTTGTTTAAAAGTGAGGCAGAGCTGTCCCACCCTGATGTTAGGAGGATGCTCAGAGCATACCTAAACCAGTGTTATCCTATGGAAACATAATTCAAGCTATAGAGGTCATTTAAATTTCTAGTAGCCACATTTTAAAAAAGAAAAGTTAACGGGTGACATAAATTTTAATAACATATTTATTTGACCCAATATATCTAAACCATTATAATTGCAGCATGTAATCAATCTATAAAGTTATTAATGAGATATTTTACATTCTCTCTTTTTGTTCTATGTCTTCAAAATCTCGTATGTATTTTTACACTTACAGCACATCTTAATTTGGACACTGAATTTTCAATGGTTAAAGTGAAATTTAGTCCCACCAAATACAAATTTTTGTTCATTTTATGTTGTGAAATCCACAACAAAGGGCCATGCAATTTCTCTGAGTCCAGCATTGCCATTATTATTATATACATGTTAATAGAAGACATATAATCTATAAGATACATAAATGCATTTAAAATTACATGCTGAACAATAATATAATAGTAGTTACCATTTACTAAATCCCTGCTTTCCTCATGAAAAATTCTCTTGGGTTGTTGTTTGCACATGGGGACTAGTGGGGACAGGAGTGGGGGAGACAGTGTAATTACCAAGCTCTGTGGTGCAGAAGGGGGCCTAAGCCTACTAAGCTGTGTATCCATAGAAATCCTGAGTTGAGATTTTTAGCAGGTCCACAGTCACTGTAATTTTCCCCGCTTCCTTTATTTTTTCACTGAGGACATACGCTTGAAAGACCTGTTTCTTTGTCCTTTGAGCACTCCCCTTTGCCATGAGTTCATGCCTTTCTTGTCTAGACAAGGGTATTCAATCTCTGAGTAGCAGATTCTGCCCAATGATAATTTTCACCCAAAGGTTTTTCTTCTTATTTAAAGGCCTTCATCAATGTACTTAGTCACAGACAGGCTTTCTGAAAGTCTGAAGGCATGGACTTGCCACTATTTCTGTGACTAATGGACAAGTCGCTTATAGACCCAGGTGTCTAAATCTTTAAGATAAGTGATAGGAACCAGATAAGTTATTAGGAATCATCCAGGCCTGCCATTCTACAATTCTGTCATCCTATGCGCAAAATCAGTTTATGGAGCTTAGAGGAGTTTCCTTCCTCAATAAAAATATTGCCTTTTCTGAACTAATATCCTGTTAACACTGTCCTCACTAAAATATCTTTTGTCCAGAGTGATAAACCTTTGAAAATGCCTGGGCACAAAGTTCTCCTTTCACATTTATTTCTTAATAGGTGTGTAATACTTACTATGTACCAGACATTGTTCTAAGTATTTTACAAATACGAACTTATTTATCTTCAATATGCCCCTAAAAGGGATGGGCTGTATAGTGTAAACATTCTTGGGTGCTTTAAACACGGGCAGGTTTCTATATTTGCAGTCTGGTCTGGATTCATTACTAAACACCTGGAGTCCTTGGACTTTTTTAAGGGGTGCATTGGATTTCTTACACCGTGCATCTGAGCAAACCCAGCCATAAGCTCCCACTCCTGTATCCCCGGGGAGTATGGTATACTTTGCTTTCCTTGCACAAATTCATGGCAAGTAGCCCCCTAGATAATCATTTCAGCTTAAATACTTACCCCTCCAGATTGCTGGATATGGAGAGTTCGGCCATGAGACGTTCTCCAAACTTTTCTCCAAGTGCTCCCAGAGCTAGTGTGAGGTCTTGCCCCTCCTCTCCTCCCGCCCCAAAATCAGATTGCACAATCCAGCACAGCCCCTTCCTCTGGATGGTCACTCTGCCCGAGTTAGGAATCCTCAGCTAAGCTCCAAGTTGGAGGCACCATTCCGCACACTGCATTCCCCCTACCAGCTCCCTTCATGTATGCCCCGCCCTCTACTTTATGGCCACACCTTAGGCCGCACGCGCGCTCAGCAAACTCCACCCACCGCAACTGGCGGTAAGGAAACAGCCAATTGTGGGCATCTCATGGAGAACATGTATGCTTTGAACCTGCAGCAGACACTTTGTAACCAGGTCCACACACCAGAAAGAGATCCCAACCCAGCCGTAGTGCAAATCTCAGGATCCAATCAGTGGATGGTCGTGAACCCCATCGCAGAGTCTCTGGAGGCTCACAACTTCATCCACACGATTCAGGATATGGAGACCTTGTACAGCTTCGATGACACCGACTACCTGGGAATCTACCAGGAGGAAATACGGTCCGAACCTGAGCAGGGAGCAGTAGCAGCAGCAGGAGAAGGTGGCCACGTTGTCGTGGGAGCTCCAGGCCCCGTGGATGATGGTAACCATGAGGGCGGCGTCGACAGCCAGGAGTCTGGGCAGCAGCAGCAGCAGGGGGAGCAGGTGCTTGCAACCACCATGGGTCCCCAGCCTGGGGCTGGGAAGCAAGGTCGCCGCCGCAAAAAGTTCACCCCAGTACAGGTGCAGGAGCTGGAGAGCGTTTTCGAACACGCTCAATACCCCAGCGTGCTTGAGCGGTAAGCAGCTTGTTCTAGGAGGCGCTCAGTTCTCCACGAGGCTCAGGCTTGTTCTGAGACACCTTTGGCTTCTGAGGCAAAAGCCCTAGTGGGGGATCAAGGCCACTGGAGCCTTTCTTCTGCCCTTACGCTCCGCATCAGTGGGGTGGGGGTGGGGGAATGCCTTCTGGACATCAAGGTAAATATTTTTGTGCAATATTTACATGAATCAAGTCTGGAAACTTTGGTCAGTGACCTGCTTTTTGTAATAAAATTTTAATCGAACCAGAGCTGGAACTAGGGTGAGGAGAGTGAAGCACTGTCATGCAAGTGCAGTGTCTGATCCTGCCTTTTTAAAACTTTTGACAATCTTGTTCATCATAGATTTGTTTACTTTGTTTTATTTTTTAAAAAGTGCATTAAAATTATTTATCTTGTTTACTGACTTGTTGACACCACCTTAGATTTGGGGAGTGAAGTTCCCTAAAACAAGCCTGGAGCTGGGTATTACAGAACAGCGTACTGGGTGGGGACTGTGAGTGGGGAGTCATGAAGGAGTAGGTAAATATAAAAAGAAGCATGAATAACATGACCACAGACATAGGGGACTGGTGGTTTGATGGGTTGAGCCCTCTACCATAGGTTTTACCCTTGGGAAGACGGTTGCTGCAAAGGAGAGGCTAGGCCTCCCTATGGTTGTGCCTAAGAGCCTCCTCCCGAATGCCTCTTTGTTGCTCAGATGTGGCCCTCTCTCTCTGGCTAAGCCAACTTGAAAGGTGAAATCACTGCCCTCCCCCCTACGTGGGATCAGACACCCAGGGGAGTGAATCTCCCTGGCAACGTGGAATATGACTCCCGGGGAGGAATGTAGACCTGGCATCGTGGGACGGAGAACATCTTCTTGACCAAAAGGGGGATGTGAAAGGAAATGAAATAAGCTTCAGTAGCAGAGAGATTCCAAAAGGAGCCGAGAGGTCACTCTGGTGGGCACTCTTATGCACACTTTATTTTTTTTTTTTTTTTATGACGAGGAATTAAAAACATTTTATCTGTATATTCAGAATCACACACAAGTTACATTTACAGTTCAATTTACTATATAGAAATCATTTGGGTTTTATATTTTCAGTTAAATTCTGAACTGAGATTACAATATTGTAAAAAAAAAATTGTTACATTAATTCAGTACTATTTTAGCATACCAAATTGAAATACATAGGTTCAAACTTCAGATTTATGGCAAACAATCTTCAAATACAACACAGACATCTCTTAAAGTAACCATTTCATTCACGTGTAATATTTGCAACTCTGGGCTGGTTCATGCAGAACAGCTCTCCTACGGATATGGCAAAACTGACATGCCATGAAGTTCAAAGTTGGATAGCCAAGCCAAGGCCTCAAAGTTGCACCATCTTTAAGAAGGTTTGGCATTTCTGGACCACAATAAAGCACAACATTTAAAGAAGGTGGGGGACAATTCCTCCTCCTAATTAGTTAAAAGAAGTTGCATGGTAGTTTGGAATTTTGCATAAAACCCCACATTACCCTTGGAAAAACCCAAGGGGAATCAGATGACAATGGATTGGGGTCCTAGATTTTTTTATTAATAGAACCCATGAAATTCAAATGGGCATTAATCAAATCAAAAAAATATTAAGCACCTACTGGTTTAAAAGGTTGAATTTTATTAGAGATTCATGATCAATTTCTTTCCACCTTGAAATCAAGGCGTAAAAACCAGCTATTAAGTGCATTCCAAACTTCTCCTATGTAGCACAGGTAGAATTTTCTGCCAATTGGCACCAAAGTGAAGACACATTTCCTCTTGGAAGACAGAAATTCCACATCTGAACATAGAATAAGTTAGGGAAAATGACCCCGGTTGTTTATTTTATTACTATAGTGATTCTGAGACCTAGGATTACTACTACACTAGCAGTGAACAATGCAAACTCCTGGCAACAACTGTCAGGTTAATGATGCTACTCCTCCTTTCATGACCACCATACAATTTTAGTATCAAAAGAATTAAAAGTAATCACTAAGCTGAACAAATTGGAGATAACTAAGGGTATATATAGCTCCAACAATAAAAAAAGTTTGAAATCATTGCAATTGAGAAACTGAAGAAAATTTAACTGTTTTATCCCCACCCCCACTCTCAATTTAAATATTCCATGCAAAAGAGCATCAAGTTTCTGAATATAGATGTAGCCCTTCTTTAAGTTTTAGTGCTCTGCAAGTTTGCTGCAATTTTACTTCCCTCTCCTAGACTTACTGAAAGTATTTAATAGAATCTTCCATTTCAGCCAAAAGATTTGTAATTCAAAGATTTACTAAAGTACTCTATGCATTCTATCTATACAGAAACACCTATTAATTATTACAATTGGTTTATGCAGGATTAACATTTTTGGTGTTAAAATTGTTAAACATCATGCTTACTGCACATCAACTCTCCATAATGAATCTGAACTTCACAATGATTTACCAAACATTTTACTTAAATTACTAATTAAATAATTGAATAATGTACTGCGCAAACTAAACTTAAATGGGCTATAAAGAAAAATAACCTTCAAAACAGTCCATATACACATCTATTTCAAAACTACCTTTGCTAGCTAGCCCCTTTCCCAAAATTTTAGCCTGAAGAAAAGTTAAAATCTACACAAAAATTTTATTGCAATCATACAAGGGTTACATTAGGTCAAATACAACAAATACTATGATGCAATTGTACATTAAACTACAGTTCAAAGCACAAATTTACATATTCTAAACACACTAAACGTATCTAATGAAGTCATACTGGTCTTCCACTGACATCTGATATATCTGGGTGAAAGACATTAACTTTACAAGACTTTTTAACACGAATCCTTAGTATAAAAACTGTGTACTTGTATGTAAACGATTTAATGGGGAACCCAATTAATGGGCTTCCATCTCCACTAAGTCATCCATTTTGTTGCATATTTTATTTTAAACGCTTAGGGGTAGGGCAAACTGGTAAATTTAAATCTGGATACATTATCTAATCTCCCATCACCCCCAATGAATTATAGTTGAAAGCTGATTTTGTCTGGTCCCAAACAGCTATTACTAATAGTTTTTGTTTCCAAGAAAATTAACAGAATAAGACTGTTCAAAACTTTCCACACTGGAATGTTGACCAGACAAGTTTAACCTGCAACTTCAGATCTAAAGAAGCGTTAATGCCTGTTTAAGCGTCAGTGGGAAAGCTGTCTTCTTGGCTCAGTTGAATGCAAGAAGGCACAAAGAAGAAGTTCTTCATCACTGTGTCTGAAGTAATTCCAGCATCTTGCATCTCATACCAATCACTAAATGACATCATGTAATAAATAGCTGGTCTCTGAAAATCATTAAAAGCAGATGGCTCATGGAAAGAATCTGCTCCCATATTATCAAAGATAAGCCAATCTCCCACATTCAGCTCAGGAAGAAGACAGCTTTCCACAATCTGATCAAGCTCATCACAGGATGGACCCCAAAGGCTGCTTGTAAACAAAGGCTCATCTTCCTTGTATTTCTTGTGAACCTCTGGAATGGTATTTAAGTCCTCTGACAGTTTACTTGCAAAAGAACCATAGACACCATCATTCACGTAATACATAAAGGCTGGTTCATCACTTCCATTTTTTCCTACTCCAGAGGAAAATTTATCATTTTGAACAACTTTCTTTGCAATGATATTAACTGCAAGTGTAAATGCAGAAGACACATAGTAGCTTCCAGGTTCTGAAATTATCTTAATGCCAGATCCTTCAGGAAAGTAGATATCCAATAAAGGGCTGATAACATGATTAACCTCTTCCAACTGATATTCAGTTCCTGTGAAGCCTCCACCAATGTCTAAAATGTTCATCTTGAAACCAAATTCTCCAGCCATGTCAAACACACATCGTGCATCAGATAGAGCATGTACATATACTTGAGATATTTTGCAAGCACTTGAAACGTGAAATTTAACCCCAATTATTTGGACATCAAGTTCCTTAGCACATTCCAAGAGATGCCTACAATTCTTCAGTGTAGTGCCAAACTTCATGCTACTCTCTTCACCTCCACTATTATCTTCTGTTGCAATATGTAGTAAGACCCTAAGAGAAGGAGAAGATGATTGGGGCAGAGTTGGTTTACATCATCATCAGCACATGTGAAGCCTGAAGATTGTAGGAAGTGTGTTGATTATGTTGCCAGCGCTCCCAATCCAGCGACGGATGAATCAAGTGAACCTAACGAAAAACAATCTTGGCATTTGGGTGATTACGTGAAATTTTCTTCAATTCAATTTCATTGTCACATGTCATGATATTCACTCCAATTTTTGCTGCGTACTTTATCTGAGATACTTGCTTGCATGGACTTATATAAATAATGTTTTCTGGAGATACACCCAATTCTTGCACTAAAGCCATTTCATTTTTACTGGAGCAAGCAAATCCAGTTCCAAGAGCTGCCAAAATCTCAAGTACAGCTGGAGTGGAGTTGCACTTTACTGTGTAAAATGGCTTTATCTGAGCCACTACATTCTGCCACTGACTGTGTTTCTTCACAATCTTTCCAAGATCTCCCACAAAAAATGCATTTTTTCATGTCAGGGTATGTTCATAAACATAGTTATCAATAACATTTCCAAGGTTTGTTCCTTCACCCAACAGGCCAACGGAGTAGTTTGCATCGTCAATAAATCCTTTCATCTCAGCCGTATTCCACAAAGCCGAAAGTCATAAACCAGGAAAAACAAGAGATGGGCCACGAAGCCTATGTCTGGGTCCTTTAGAATATGCAACAAAATGGACAAGTCAGGAGATGGAACCCCCCTATCATCAGCTAGGTTCCCAAGGTGGCTCAGCGTTGAAGTCGAACTGCTCTCTATACAGCACTTCTCCTAGGCCCTCTGGGTAGTTGTATACTTGGTCAGAAAGTTCGCCGTGAGATAACGGCCCAAAGAGTCGGGTAAAGCATCTTCTCTTTTTCGGCGGAATTTTTAAAGAGGGATGTGGTTACCTTGAGCAGAAATACCCAAGGCGGCCTGGGCCATAGGCTGCAGGGACGACGTGGGGGGAAAAGCGCGGCACCGACACCAGCTGTGCAGCAGTGGCGGCGGCGGCCGAAGGAGAAAAATAGAACACTGCGACTAAAAGAAGAAAGGCGAGGGCTGGGTGGGGAGAAGATTCGGCCTCGTCACACCGCAGAACAGCAGACCGAGAAAAGAAGAGAAGAGGCAGAAAAGGCGACGACACGTAAAAAAGAGAAGGAAACCCAAATGCCGAACGAAGAGTCAGCGAGTGTGGCTCTTATGCACACTTTAGACAACCCTTTTTAGGTTCTAAAGAATTGGGGTAGCTGGTGGTGGATACCTGAAACTATCAAACTACAACCCAGAACACATGAATCTCGAAGACAGTTGTATAAAAATGTAGCTTATGAGGGGTGACAATGGGATTGGGAAAGCCATAAGGACCACACTCCACTTTGTCTAGTTTATGGATGGATGAGTAGAAAAATAGGGGAAGGAAACAAACAGACAAAGGTACCCAGTGTTCTTTTTTACTTCAATTGCTCTTTTTCACTCTAATTATTATTCTTGTTATTTTTGTGTGTGTGCTAATGAAGGTGTCAGGGATTGATTTAGGTGATGAATGTACAACTATGTAATGGTAGTGTGAACAATCGAAAGTACGATTTGTTTTGTATGACTGCGTGGTATGTGAATATATCTCAATAAAATGAAGATAAAAAAAACTAAAGGACAAATGGGGTGGGATGGGGGGATGATTTGGGTGTTCTTTTTTCACTTTTATTGTTTATTCTTGTTCTGGTTCTTTCTGATGTAAGGAAAATGTTCAGAGATAGATTGTGGTGATGAACGCATAACTATGTTATCATACTGTGGACAGTGGATTGTATACCATGGATGATTGTATGGTGTGCGAATGTATCTCAATAAAACTGAATTTAATAAAAAAAAAAAAAGAAGCATGAAACATACATCCTTATAAACATCACTTCATTCACAACTCCCAGTATTGAACATTTGCTGTTTTCTCCCCTCAGAAAGGAGCTTGCAAGACACCTGGACGTGACGGAAGCCAGAGTGCAGGTCAGTAAATCTGAGAAAAACAATTTGGTAGGGGAGCCATTCTAAAACATGCTTCAGACTTGGACAGCTTTGTTCTGAACATTCTCAATTTGGTGTATTTTTGTTGTCTTTTCCATGTTTGGCAAATCAGTTTTGAACTTGGTGGTCTTTGTGGGTGGAAAATGGGATAAGTAAACTGCAGCTTATGGAAATTGCCTATTACAGGAAGGGAACATGATTTCCTAAAGAAAAAATCAAACAAACAAAAACAGAACGGGTTCTACTATTCCATGTACAAAATTATATACACACACTCACACACACACATATAGATATGTATATGTCCAATAAATAAAGTTCAACTCCTTCCAACACTGGTATCCTTCAGGGAACACTTCTGTGTGGAAACATGTTGGGACTCAGTCTGACCTGGGAGTATTCAAACTATTCCACAGAGGAACTAGATTATAAGAAGGTTCAATTGTACTAAATTATTTAAAATATTTAAAATTGGGCATGCGCTCTTAGCTAAATGAGTTAATTTATAAATATTTTGGTGAGGGAGTAATTCACACACAGAACATCCTATATGAGCAAGAAATGTATGTTCAGGTATGCTGAGACTGATGGGGGAGATAGTTTTAAAGTCCAAATTCATGGTTTTCCTACTTTTGTGTTTTTAAGTGTTTGGTAAAGTGGTGCAGAGAGTGGCAGTTCTAAATTTTAACTTTCTGGAATATTCTGATGCATCAACTTGAAAATATGGCTGAAAGTCATATTAAGGTGGGGTTGGGGGGAATGTCTGCAAGCTTTGGAAATTTGTCTAAAAATGAAACAAACAAAAAGTACAATATTACATTAACTTCAACTGAACAAAGAAGGGTGAAAAGGTTAGAGAAGAATATGTAGTCAAAATATGCCTTGCAGATGCTACACAAATTCAACGTTATAAAACTACCTAATGCGTAAGTGAATAGCCCCTTGAGGAATTTCTAACGTATAAGGAACTTTTTTTCCATTTTGGTGGTAGAACTTGAAGAGGTAGGTTTCATGGAATTTATTTGGGGGGTGGGGCAGTGCTGGTGACTCTCAATTCAAGCTAGATTCTTACTTATGTTAATTTGAAGTACTTTTTCTTTTGCTCAGGCAGTGATGAAAATTGATAGCTCATGGAATCAAAAGGTTACAGTCAGGTTTAACTTCAAGTTGTGAGGATGAGGCCTCTTCTTTCTCAGGCAGGCAAGGCCAATGCAGGAGAAAAGGGAAAAGAAGAACTTAAATTTTGGTGGGGTGCTTTTCCCCTTCCCTAGGTTTACATATAGTGCTCTCTCAATGGAGTTCTGAAGGGGAAAATGAGCCACAGGAAACAATGGAAAAGACAAAATGTTCTTTTCTGTTTCCAAACTCTAAAGCATGAATTTCCCCAAGAAACTTTTAATACATGCTTCCCCCACCCGCTCTTTTGCAAATATAGTAGAACTGCTTTATGAAACCAGTATTGGGAATAGGAACCTAATATCAGCCCACACTAGTTAGCTTGCTTTGGGCTTTGGTTATGTTTGAGAAGATTTAACTAATATTATATTTGAAATCCCTCTGAAATGAGCTCTGTTACACTTGCTTCTTTATATTCATTCATTCACTTAGCAGCAGGACCCCAAATCCTAAGATAGGAAAGGAAAACTAGACATTGCGCAAGGATGGCCCTTTTGTCATTTACAATTTGCAGTTTGGGAATTTTCAAAGGGATTAAACATAATGTAAACTCCCTTAACTAGGATGCTGAGAGGACAGTGAAGTCTAATTCAATGGCTTATTATTGGTTTTTTCTTCTTTTTTTGCATTTTTTTATTGAGATTGTTCACATGCCATACAACTCTCTGAAGATACAAAGTGTACAATCAGTTGCCCATGGTACCATCATACAGCTGTGCATCCATCAACACAATTATTTTTTTTCAATTTTTAGAACATTTTCACTACTCCAGAAAAGAAACAAAGACAAAAAAAGGAAACTCAAATCCTCCCATAGCCCTAACCACCCCCCTCCATTATTGATTCATAGTACTGGTATAGTACATTTGTTACTGTTGATGAAAGAATGTTAAAATACTACTAACTGTAGTATATAGTACATATGCCCCTCTATTATTAACTTCTAGTTATAGTGTCATACACTTGTTCTAGTTTGTGAGAGAGATTTCTAAAATTTGTATAGTTAATCATGGACATTGTCCACCACAGATTCACTGTTTTCTACATTCCCATCTTTTAACCTCCAACTTTACTTCTGGTGACATATGTGACTCTGAGCTTACCCTTTCCACCACCTTCACACACCATTCAGTATTGTTAGTTATTCTCACAACATGCTACCATCACCTCTGTCCATTTAGCCTCATTCTATATCCTGGTAACTTATATTTCGTGTCTACGAGTTTACATATTATAACTAGTTCATATCAGTGAGACCCTGCAATATTTGTCCTTATGTGTCCATCTTATTTCAGTCAATAGAGTGCCCTCAAGGTTTCTTCATCAACCATTTTTTAAGATGGTTTTGTTCACACACCATACATTCCGTCCCAAGTAAACAAATGTTGGTTTCTGTATATGGACATCTATATACGGACATCTCCATTTCTTCCACAAAGAGGGAGGAAGAGTCAAAGAAGGCAGAGAGACAAAAGAAAAAGAAAAAAGAAAGAGAGAGAAAAAAAACAAAAACAAAAAACATGACATCTAGAAAGCAACAAAAGGAAAGCTAGCACTAACCTAAAGTAGAATAAGGTCAGACAACATCACCAATGACAGGAGTCCCATACCCTTCCCCCACCCCCCCATATGCATTTGGCTTTGGTATATTGCCTTTGTTATACTAAAGGAAGCTTAATACAATGTTTCTGGTAATTATAGTCTCTAGTTTGTGTTGATTGTATTTCCTCCCCCAATCCCTCCCTATTTTAACACCTTGCAATGCTGATATTCATTTGTTCTACCTCATGTAAAAACATATTTGTACCTTTTATTACAATTGTTGAGCACCCTAGGTTTCACTAAGTTATACAGTCCCAGTCTTTATCTTTCATCTTTTGTTCTGGTGTCCCACATGGTCCTAACCTTCCTCTTTAAACCATACTCACAGTCATCTTTGTTCAGTGTACTTATGTTGCTGTGCTACTATCTCCCAAAATTGTGTTCCAAACCTCTCACTGCTGTCTTTTCCTTTCTGTCTGCAGTGCTTCCTTTAGTGTTTCCTGTAGAGCAGGTATCTTGTTCACAAACTCTGTCATTGTCTGTTTGTCTGAGAATATTTTAAGCTCTCCGTCATATTTGAAGGACAGTTTTGCCAGATATAGGATTCTTGGTTGGTAGTTTTTCTCTTTCAGTATCTTAAATATATCACACAACTTCCTTCTTGCCTTCATGATTTCTATTGAGAAATCCACACATAGTCTTATCAAGCTTCCTTTGTATGTGATGGATCACTTTTCTCTTGCGGCTTTTAGGATTCTTTCTTTATCTTTGACATTTCATAATCTGATTATTAAGTGTCTTGGCACAGGCCTATTCAGAGCTATTCTGTTTGGTATATGTTGTGCTTCTTGGATCCGTAATTTTCTGTGTGTCATAAGAGATGGGAAATTTTCATTGAT
This sequence comes from Choloepus didactylus, assembly GCF_015220235.1. Classification (NCBI taxonomy): domain Eukaryota; kingdom Metazoa; phylum Chordata; class Mammalia; order Pilosa; family Megalonychidae; genus Choloepus; species Choloepus didactylus. The sequence goes on from NC_051334.1 coordinate 144,013,542, forward strand.
TATTTCCTCTATTATTGCTTCTGCCCCTTTTCCCTTCTCTTTTCCTTCTGGGACACCAATGACATGTACATTCCTGCTTTTTCTTTTGTCCTTAAGTTCCTGGAGACGTTGCTCATATTTTTCCATTCTTTTCTCTATCTGTTCTTTAGTGTGCAGGCTTTCAGGTGCCTTGTTCTCCAGTTCCTGAGTGTTTTCTTCTGCCTCTTGAGATCTGCTATTGTATGTTTCCATTGTGTCCTTCATCTCGTGTGTTGTGCCTTTCATTTCCATAGATTCTGCCAGTTGTTTTTTCAAACTTTTGATTTCGTCCTTATGTACGCCCAGTGTTTTCATTATACACTTTATCTCTTTTGCCATATCTTCCCTAAACTTTTTGAATTAATTTAGTATTAGTTGTTTCAATTCCTGTATCTCAGTTGAAGTGTAAGTTTGTTCCTTGGACTGGGCCATAACTGTTTTTCTTAGTGTAGGTTGTAGTTTTCTGTTGTCTAGATATCTGGTTCCTTGGTTTCCCCAATCAGGTTTTCCCAGACAAGAACGGGCTCAGATCTTGGAAGGAGGCAATAGTATCTGGTTTCCCTGTGTGTGTCTTAGAAGATTGATACACCCATGAGTCCTCAAGTCACTGTGCTTTTCTGCCCATCAGGTGGCACCTGTCAGCCTGTAACACCAGATTATTGTAAGGAGGTGTGGCCTCTGGCTGTTTTCTCCCAGGCTCTGGGGTCTGGTTCTGAATGGAAGGTGGGTAGTAGAGCTGGGCCCCACCTCTTTCCTCTTAGGGAAGACAGACCCCCTAGGGAGAGGTCATTAGCATTTGAATGGTCTCTGCCTGTGCTATCTCCATGCTTGTCTGAGTCAGAGCACTGGGAACTGAAAATGGCTGAGGCTTTCTCAACTGAGCCCAAAAAGGGACAGAAAGCCCCCTTCAGGGCCGGTCTTTGGCCACCCTCCGTCTCTCTAAGGTCAGTTGTTACCAAAAGCTTCTGTCTGCTTGTTGGGGATTCGTATCTTGTATTCAGCAGACCACGTTTGTTAATTAAAACTCCAGTTGGAGCTCAGCTGAGCTATATTTGCTTGTTCAGAGAGTGCTGCTCTCTAGCACTGGGAGGCTTCTGTAAGGGAGGGGCTCTCCACTCAGATCTGCAGTTTTTACTTATAGATTTTATTCTGCGCTCTGGGGCATTCCTCCCAATTCAGGTTGTTGTATGATGGGTGGACATCCATGTTTGTCCCCCCACAGTTATTTCAGATTATTTACTAGTTGTTCCTGGTTGTTTATTAGTTGTTCCAGGGGGACAAACTAGCTTCCACTCCTCTCTATGCTGCCATCTTCTCTTATCATTGGTTTTGAATAGTTGGGAGGCATTCAGTGAGGAGCCTTTTTGTGGCCCCCTCCCCTACATTGTTGTTGACCATCTTCCTGAAATACCTAGTTGGAATTTCCTGCCTTAGGAATGAGGGTTAGATTGGGAGCTCCACACTGAGGGGCTGGCAGGACCTAGGGTGCCCCACCATTCTAAAGAACTGCCACTAACTCCCATACAGGATCCTGAAACTGTAGTTAAAGCAGAGCAAGTTGAGAGAATCCTAAGCCCAGAAAGTTTTGCAGGTGGGAGCATGCAAAATTGACAATGGTGTCAATGGTTTGCCTCTTTTTCCACAAACTCTTGGCTTGGCAAAAATTTTTGAGAGTTTTAGTGAATGTAGACTAAGTTAATCTCAACTTTCCTTAACATAACAGGCTAAAATATCAAAGTAGCATCCAGGGCTTCAGCAACTCTCCTGTCGCAGCAAGACAAGCCACAAACTTCTTGGGCTCCATGACCAGGCCACCCATGCTATACCATCTTTTTAACTCTTAAGAGGTTTTAGAGGATGAATAACCCCTTAGATATCCTTGAAAGAAATCTGTCTAAATATCCATTGTGCTCCTATAGATTAGCTACCTCAGACTAAAGATAGACTTTTCAAATAGAAGACCATTGCCCTCAGTATGACTTTAATTGAGGCTCACGTTTTTACCATGCTCATCTCTCCCACAACCAGTGGTGCTATCCCTAGTGAGGTGGGGGTGGGAGGCAGTTGGACAGATGATGGTCAGCTGTCAGGATACAGACATTTATTTATCCTGCTACCAGGCACAGCAGGGACCTGGTGAAATTCATCAGCTAGGCCTACATTCAAAGAGAGGGGGGTGGGGAACATGAAAAAATATTAAAAATTGGAGGAGAGGGAGACAATTCAATATTCCTAATCCAGAGCTTGGCCCACAATCAATGCTGGATACTTTAGCAATATAAAATGCTTCCCTTAGTGGAGTTTAGAATGTCAGTGGGTTAAAGAGTTGCATGTTGCATTTTTTCTATTGTAACATTAACTGTTCAATATACTAAACCAATTTTTTTTTCCCTCTGAAGGTTTGGTTTAAGAATAGAAGGGTCAAGTGGAGGAGACAACAGAGGACATTAATGCTCAATAATGTGACACCTATTGCCCTGGACCACCTCATCATAATCATAGATGGGCCCTAGAATGCTGTCCTTGTTCAGGGGCCAACTGGAGATGGGTTCTTTTAGTGCCACTGCCACATAAGTTACCCATGCTGTCATTGTCTCCTCGAACCTTGCATTTTCAATAAAGATGTGAATCTCAGTATGTTTGTTTTTGCATGCCAAATGTGGTTAGTATGGTATAGATTTTCTAAGAAAATGCCATTCAAAGAGAGTGGCTAAGAGGTTCCCTTTCATAATGTGACATCCCTGAGTCACCATCAGTAGGACCTAGGTATCACAGAAGTTTTCCATGGGCCCATGGTAGTTACACTGACCCACACATTCTCCTCTGCCCCCCTCCATTGCCCCATTATCACCCCGCCCTCACCACACCCTACCCTGTTAGGACCACTTGTGCAAGAGTGGGCAGAGTGAGTCCCTAGTGAGAGAACAGCATGTTTCAAGGAATTACCAAGCTCCATTCATGCTAATGAGCTCAGGAACAATCCTGTACTCTAAGACTGTACTCCCAGGGCTTTATGGGAAGGACACACCCTCATTGGGTACTCTTCAAATTCTGTTCAGTACCCTCCCTGTTTCTGGAAGAGAGAGAACAGGAGCCTTTTAGGGATGGCACAGACATCTGTTAAGTGGTGATCGTCCAGACACATGCTAATTGGCCATCTTCCAGCCTTTTACTACCCCCATCTCCTATTCTACTGTGTGCCCTTCCACAGCTTGAGGGAGATGTTGGTCTAATGAAAAGACCCAGTCAGATCTTAAGCCTGGAAACTGGGAACAAGCAGCCCCGGATGCTTACCGAAACAGGAATTCTCTGTGTAACTATTTAACTACAGTTAAAGCAAAGCAAATTGAGAGCATCCTAAGCCCAGAAAGGTTAGCAGGTAGGAGCATGCAAAATTGACAATGGTGTCAATAGTTTGCCTCGTTCTCCACAAACTTGGCTTGGAAAAAAATTTTGAGAGTTTTAGTGAATGTAGACTAAATTAATCTCAACTTTCCTTAACATAACAGGCTAAAATACCCCTCTCTGCCCAGGTGGATAAAAACCACACTCAAACAGTATAAATTGGTCTATCTTCTCCAGTGCAAAGTAGGACATTTGGAGCTGCCATCTATCGACCCCTACTCAGAGAAGTTTTCAGCCACCCTAGGTGACAGGTCATGATGAACTTCTTCCCTTGCTCTTTTGGACTGCTTTCTTCCCATTTTATGGTGATGAGGAGATTTGCCCTTTCTGGATTCTATTCTGTAAAATAAAGAGACAATTTGCTGAAAGTTTCTCTTGTGCCCTGAACCTGTGTTCCCAAAATGCACCGTTGTAGCATATAACTCCACAGATTTTGGCACAGTGAGCAAGGTGCATTCCTTTCGTACAGGAGAATCTCAAGGAACATATCAAGACTTGAGTTTCATGGGCTAAATTGAAGGGTCACCCCCACCCTACCAGCATGGATAGAGGCACTGACCCATGGCTGGGGGACCTAGGGCATGCTGTCTTAGCCCTCTGGGAGACCGGCAGTGATAAATGGGATTTTGAAATTCCCCCCATGAATGCCAGGGATTTGGCAAATTGGTTTACCCAGACTGATTCTGAGGTTAGTATTATACCGGTTGTCATTCAGAAGATTGTTAGAACTGAAGATGGGGACCTGGAGGTGAACATGAAGGTGTGAGCGGCAGTAAGAAGGAATGATGTCGTGAAACATATGACAACATGGATGAACCTTGAAGACATAATGCTGAGTGAAATCAGCCAGGCACAAAAAGAGAAATATTGTATGCTACCACTAATGTGAACTTCAAAAAATGTAAAACAAATAGTTTATAATGTAGAATGTAGGGGAACTAGCAATAGAGAGCAATTAAGGAAGGGGGAACGATAATTCAAAAAGAACAGATAAGCTATCGTGGGTAAATTTAACATTCTGGGAATGCCCAGGAATGACTATGGTCTGTTAATTTCTGATGGGTATAGTAGCAACAAGTTCACAGAAATGTTGCTATATTAGTTTACTTTCTTGGGGTAGAGTAGGAACATGTTGGAAGTTAAGCAGTTATCTTATGTTAGTTGTCTTTTTCTTACTCCCTTGTTATGGTCTCTTTGAAATGTTCTTTTATTGTATGTTTTTTTTTAATTTTTTTAATTTTTCTTATTTTTTATACAGTTGATTTAAAAAAAAAGTTAAAAAAAAAAACAAGTAAAAAATATGCAAAGCCCCCCCCCCAGGAGCTGGGGGAGAATGCAGGGGTGTTGGGCTTCCCCACCTCGATGGTTGCTGATGTGCTCACAGACATAGGGGACTGGTGGTTTGACGGGCTGAGCTCTCTACCATGGGATTTGTCCTTGGGAAGACTTTTGCTGCAAAGGAGAGGCTAGGCCTTCCTGTAATTGTGCCTAAGAGCTTCCTCCCGAATGTCTCTTTGTTGCTCAGATGTGGCCCTCTCTCTCTAGTGAAGCCAATTTGGCAGGTGAAATCAATGCCCTCCCCCCTACACGGGATCAGACACCCAGGGAAGTGAATCTCCCTGGCAACATGGAATATGACTCCTGGGGAGGAATGTAGACCAGGCATCATGGGATGGAGAACATCTTGACCAAAAGGGGGAAATGAAAGGAAATGAAATAAGCTTCAGTGGCAAACAGATTCCAAAAGGAGCTGAGAGGTCACTCTGGTGGGCACTCTTACACACAACATATACAACCTTTTTAGGTTCTAATGAATTGGGGTAGCTGGCGGTAGATGCCTGAAACCATCAAACTACAAACCAGAACCCATGAATCTCGAAGACAATTGTATAAAAATGTAACTTATGAGGGGTGACAATGGGATTGGGAAAGCCATAAGGACCACACTTCCCTTTGTCTAGTTTATGGATGGATGAGTGGAAAAATGGGGGAAGGAAACAAACAAACAGACAAAGGCACCCAGTGTTCTTTTTTACTTTAATTGCTCTTTTTCACTTTAATTATTATTCTTGTTATTTTTGTGTGTGTGGTAATGAAGGTGTCAGGGATTGATTTTGGTGATGAATGTACAACTACGTAATGGTACTCTGAACAATCGAATGTACGATTTGTTTTGTGTGAAAAAAATGGGTTGATGAAGAAATCTTGAGGGCACTATATCGAGTGAAATAAGACACACACATAAGGACAAATATTGCAGGGTCTCACTGACATGAACTAATTGTAATATGTAAACTCATAGACATGAAATATAAGTTACCATGTTATAGAGTGAGGCTAAAGAATGGGGAGCAGTTGCTTATTATGAGCAGAATGTTCAACTAGGGTGAACTTCAATGTTTGGAAATGGACAGAGGTGATGGTAGCAAGATGTGAGAATAACTAACAGTGCTGAGTGGTGTGTGAAGGTGGTGGAATCTCAGAGTCACATACGTCACCAGAAGGAAAGTTGGAGGTTAAAAGATGGGAATGTATAAAACAGGGAATTTTATGGTGGAAAATGTCTGTGATTAACTGTACAATCATTAGAAATCTCCCTCATAAACTAGAACAAGTGTATGACAATAAAACTAGAAGTTAATAATAGAGGGGCATATAGGAATTAAATACACCTATTGTAAACTATATACCACAGTTATTAGTATTTTAACATTCTTTCCTCAACAGTTACAAATGTGCTATACCAAATGAGTAATGGGGGGGGAGCGGGTGGTTAGCAGTATGGGAGGATTTGAGTTTCCTTTTATTCACCTTTATTTATTTTCTGGAGTAATGAAAATGTTTTAAACTTGAAAAAATTGTGGTAATGGATGCACAGCTGTATGATGTTACCATGAGCAACTGATTGTACACTTTGGGTCTTTGGATAATTGTATGTTTTTTGAACAATCTCAATAAAAAAACAAAAAAGTCAAAAAAAAAAAAAGAAAATGAAGGTGCGAGCTTTTACAGAGAAGGAGATACAGGATATGACAGATAGATTTAGGCAAAAGACAGGGGAGGACCTCCTGTCATGCTGTCCTGACTTTATGAAGGGGCGACAAGCACCCTGATTAATCAGGCTGAATGGAGAAGTCTCATCCGCTTTGCATCAAACCCCATCTTCCAACAGACTGTCAGAAAGCTGGAGCTGAAAGAGGAGGAAGTGGGAAAAGGGTAAGGAGTGGGCTGAGCCACAGCTAGGCAAGGCAGAGCCCCAATCTTTGTTTGACCAGGTCCTAAAGGGAGTCAGATGAGCATACCCCACTTGGGGTGACTTCCTCCAAATTCCAACTAAGTCTTGGAGTAAGGAGGAGGAAGCTATAGTTACACCACAACAATTGGGTGTCGCTGTGTGGATTTCCACCCCAGCGAGAGGAATTTAGCCACTCACCAGATTCCCATTTTATGGTGGGGCATTGATGATTTTATTAGAAAGGGACCCTCTGAGTGGGACAAGCTGATTATGCTCCTCACCTCAGTGATGTCCCTGGGAGATGCAATTTATCATACTTTCTCCTCTTGGGGGAGAGTCTTCAATGCTGAAGGAGTCGCCACTGCGGTGACTTGCAGAGAAGCTGGGTAGCAGGCAACAGGCACATGTCCAGTAACACGGCAGGCTCTTGGACCCATGGGACAGACCAGGGCCACCTGTGCCACACAGGGCCCCCACTGACGGATCTCAGGTCTGGGTGGTGGAGGAGGCAGAGTTAGCAGGTCTCCTGCCTTTCCCTTCAGTCCCAGCTGAGTTTTTTCCCTGAGAGGGGCCTCTCTACACAGACCTGACAAAATTTAAAATGGCCTAGCAGCAGGGCTAAGGTCCCCACTCATCCCCACCCCACCCCAGAGACCTTATAGCATAGAAGGCAAAGGATGCTGAATAGCATTGGGAGGTTCTGGGCATTCTATGCGGGTGTGTGGAAGAGAGGTTACTGCCACCTGTGGGTTGGTCCCTTTGGCCCACTTTCTGCTTTGATGGCCATGTTTCCCATCAATGAATGCATTGTAAGACTTGATGTCCTGCACTGCTGCACCTTCTAGCATCTACTGTGGACATGCACTTCCCCAGTCAGCAAATTCTGGCCATCACATTTGGTCAAGTGACTGGCTGTGCACCCCCAGCGCTCCCATCTCCTTGTTGCATTGTCCAGCAGTGGCAATATCACTTCCATGGGCAGGAGGAGGACATTATTAAATTCATAAAGAACCTTCTATCCATGGGTGTCCTCCACTCCACTCTCTCTGCCTATAATTGCCCGGTGTGCCAGGGAAAAATAACAATCCAGCAGGTTCGAGTACCCATGTATCAAGTCGGTGGCCACCCTTTCCTTTCTGGGTCCCCACTCACTGAGCTATGCTCTTGTGGTTACTACAGCAAGGGATCCCAAAGTACACCATAGATGGAGTATCCATTGGAGAACATTGGGAAGAATATAAACTAGAAGGAGGGCCTTGGGTTTAACAGAGACAATCTTCCCCTGCCCAACCTCTTTTCATAATCCCCAGATCCAGGCAATAGAGGAGGAGGAGGCGTCTGCATGTATCCCACATTTCCCCTTGGCCCTGACTGAAGCTCCTCCATTCAGCAAATTCAGGCCATCAAGTTTGGGCAAGTGACTGGCCGTGCACCCCCAGTGTTCCCATCTCCTTGCTGCATTGTCCAGCAGTGGCACTATCACTTCTGTGGGTGGGAGGAGGACATTACTAAACTCATAAAGGACCTTCTATCTGCAGGTGTCCTCCACTCCACTCTCTCTGCCTACAATTGCCCAGTGTGGCCAGGGAAAAAGATGAATGGAGCATGGCAGCTGACTAGACTATTGGGGCTTGAACGTGGAAGTGCTCCCTTTGGTGCTCTTAGACTCAGACATTGTCACTTTTGCATACTGGTGCCAACATATTCCTCATCTTGTTATCCTCCTGGCACCCCTATATTGGATGACCCCAAAGGTGGGTGCTTTCCACTGGGGAGCAAAGGAGGAGATGGCCCTGCAGGAAGTAAAAGCAACTGTTTCAGTCGCCCTGCCCCTGGGACCTTTGGAGCCTGGACTTTTGTTTGAGCTGCAGGTCTCTGCCACCCAGACCCACAATGACTTGTCCCTCTGGCAGAGGGAGGAAACAACGGGTTTTTGGACTAGGAGATTCCCAGATGCAGCCCAGCGCCGTTCCCCCTCCAAGAGGCAGCTTCTGGTGTGCTGTTGGGCCTTGGTGGAAATGGAAAGGATCACCGAGAGCTCGCAGGTCCTCCTGAGGCCAGAAATCCCCATCATGCCCTGGGTCCTGGGAGTGCCAGGACTGCACTTACCCAGGCAGTGCTCAACAAAAGTGTCATCAAGTAGAAGTGGTATATTTAGGATTGCCCTCTCCTGGGCCCCCAGGGGGTGGCAGGCTTGCATGAGCAGTGGCAGAAGCTACCCTCAACAATGAACCTGGTGTAACACCAGATAATGGCGCTTTCCTCTCTGCCTTGGCATCCTGGGGACACCCTACTCAAGGGTGCCCCACCAGATGTGTGGTGCTGGTTCACTGATAGATCAGCCAAGGTGAAGCAATCTGGCATCCACTGGGCAGCAGCTACTGTCTCCCTTGCCTCAGGCAGATGCACCGAGCTGTTCTTCACACCCAACGAGGCCGGAGATCCTCCTGGAGAGAGGCAGAGGATGAGCCCTGCCCAGAGGGTGAGGACAACAAACTTAACCTCCGTGACATCTGTGAAATAGCTGAATTTCCCATGGATGCTCCTGCTGTTGGGTGGATTCACCACCAAACTGGACATGGAAATTCCAACCCCATGAAATTATGGGCCCAGGAACATGGAGTACCTCTTCATTAAATGAGGCCCAATTTGCCATTTACCAATGTGAGAAATGTCAACTACAAGCCAGAGCCTGAAAAGGGCATTTGGGAGCTATTCCCAGAAGGGCCGCACCAGGCTGCTCATGGCAAATGAGTACATCGGCCCTCTCCAGCCATCCCAAGGTATGTCCTATGCCTCGGTCATGGTAGACCCCTATTCAGACCTTGGCTTTGCCCTTCCAGTTCATCATGCAGATGTCGTACGTACATGAGATACCTCGGAAAAGCGGTTCTACCACCCCTTCGAGTACCCAGATGACATCTCCTCTGACCACAGACCTCACTTTACTACACAATCCACTCAAAAATGGCCCACCAGCAGCCAGCATTGTGGAGAACTTTAATGGCTATCTGTAAAAGGAGTTTCAATGTTTGTACCCTGACAATTCTCTTACTAGATGGACTCTCTGCTGTACTTGCACCCTGTAGAAGCTGACTCAGCAGTTCCCCGGAAAGGAAACATGGCCTTTCCCCACTTTCTAGCCCAGGGAGGGAGTGAGGGTAGGGAAGAAATCTAGGCTTTGCTGTGCAACCACCCTTACACTCATCAGGATGAGTATTAGCCCCCAAAGGAGAAACAAGGACACATCATTTGGGACTCTCCTTTCCAGCCATAGTCAGGGGATCATCCTACTTCTTACTCATATACCCTCCAAACAATTCCCAGGACAGTGGGAGGTTAGGACCACCGAGTAGAGAAGTGGGATGATGGAAGCAGCCCTAGAAGTGCTTAACACATATGTAATGACAATCCAGTGGGGCCTGACACATGCATACTGGAGGTGAGTGTTGATGTCTACCCCTGGTTGGGCCACCAGTACCCTTGGAAATAGTCATGGAACACCTTCAAGCAGTACTGACAACTCCCATCATCAGGAAGGGGTGGAAGTGGTACAGAAGAGATGGGTAAGGCACTCAGATCAATGGGAGTGGGGTGAGGTTATAGCTCAGGGCAAGGGGCAGACAGACTGAATAGCCTCAGAAGGAAGAAATAAGTTACTGAAAATAGGCTGAGAGAAGTGTCTTCCATGGGAAGTGGTTGTGCGACCACCCTGTCAGGACTAGTTACTGCTTTCTTCTCTTGTTTTCTACAGATTTGACCTAATGGCAACCAAGAAGGAAAACACCTTCATCCACCTGATCTGGGCTATCAAAGCCACAGGACACCCAACCAGCAGCTGATCATCTGACCCCTTGCTCATTCTCTCCTCTTTGCTGAACACAGATTGACACTCAAGTAGTGATCTTCCCTGCCTCATCTTTGAACTACCACCAGAAAGTCCTTCATTTATACCCTGCAGCAAAGATAACAGCACAGCCATTGACTGTGCACTCTTCTCCTCCAAACTCTTGGACAACCTGTTGGGATGCAACAACTCCTGGTGAAATGAAACTGGCAAATGGTTTAGTCATCTTTCCAATCTATTCACCAATGAGCACAAGCTACACAATCTGTCTGCTACCTTGTCTGACATTGTTGAGTTCACAGCACCAACCCTTCAGCCTCAGCAAAAATCATTAGACCCTCTAGCCAAAGTAGTGTTTGATAATCATATTACCTTAGACTTCCTTCTAGTCCAATGTGCTATTAACAACTCCTGCTATATGTGGGCTCATACCTCAAGAGAGGTGGAACAGGAGGTGACTAAAATTCAATGGCAAGCCTGCTGGTTGCAAAGTATGCAGATTCTCTGTGGGACCTCTTCAGCTTTTTCCCAGGTAGTGGGGGGCATGGATGCAACCATTACCTCAGACAGGCTTCATCACCCTGCTTGGTGTAAGCCTTCCTAAATGAAGGCTCCCTAATGTGTTGCAGCTGCTGGTGTTCCCAAACCTTTACTGCCAACATTGTTGAGAGCCATGGGTTGGTAGGTCTGACCCGTCTCCTCCTTTGTGTCTGAGATGGGAGGTGGGCTTATATTGTGGAAAATAATGCAGAGGAGTAGGCTAGGCTTGGTTGAAAGGCTGAGGGGTGGACTGCTGGGGAAGTCACAAACGCATGCTAAGTGGCCATCTCTCAGCCCTCGCCTACTCCCTGCCTCCTCTTTTATTGTACTGTTTCCATTCCACAACCTGGAGGACATGTTAAGTCTAATAACAAGGCCCCGTCAAGACCTAAACCTGGAAACCAGGAACAAGCATCCCAAATGCTAATCAAGGCAGGAATTCTCAGTGGTAGGACCCCTTCCCTCCAGGGTGGATGAATACTACACCCAAACAGCAGATTAATCTCTCCTCTCCGAAGTGAAGCAGAACATGCAGAGCTTCCATCTACCAACTCTGACCTGAGCAGTTGGCCATTCTGGGAGACCAGCCACAGTGGGATCTCTTCCTCTGCTCTTTTAGACCCTTTGTGCCATGTGAGTAATAAAGCAGTCATTTGCTGAAGGTTTCTGTTGTGTCCGAGCCTGTGTTCCCACAACATACCATATAGTGCACCACAGTATCTATGTACCATGGTTGGTGTGCCAGTTTGAATATATTGTGTCCCCCAAACGCCATTATCTTTTATGTAATCTTGTGCGGGCAGATGTTATCAGTGTTGATTAGATTGTAATTCTTTGAGTGTTTCTTTGGAATGCACCCCACCCAGCTGTGGGTGATGACTGTGATTGGATAATTTCCATGAGGTGTTGCTCCACCCATTCGGGGTGGGTCTAAGTTGAGTCACTGGAGCCATATAAATGAGCTGACGGACAGAGGGAACTCAGTGCAACTGTGAGTGATATTTTGAAGAGGAGCTACAGCCAAGAGGGACACTTTGAAGAATGCACTGGAACTGAGAGAGGAGCTTCAGCTTACAGAGACATTTTGAAGACGGCCGTTGAAAGCAGACTCTTGCTCTGGAGAAGCTAAGAGAGGACAAATACCCCAAGTGCAACTAAGAGTGACATTTTTGAGGAACTGCAGCCTAGAGAGGAACGTTCTGGGAGAAAGCCATTTTGAAACCAGAACTTTGGAGCAGACGCCAGCCACGTGCCTTCCCAGCTAACAGAGGTTTTCCAGACACCATTGGCCATCCTCCAGTGAAGGTATCCAATTGCCGATGTGTTACCTTGGACACTTTATGGCCTTAAGACTGTAACTGTGTAACAAATAAACCCTCTTCTATAAAAGCCAATCCATCTCTGGTGTTTTGCATTCTGGCAGCATTAGCAAACTAGAACAGTTGGTTTAACCATTCATGTGTTGAAAGTCATCAGGATTATTTCCTATTTTTGGTTATTACCAATAAGTTGCTTTGAACACTTGTACAATTTTTATGAAAGCATATGATTAGCTTGCAATTCATTTATTTTTGCTTATGAACATACAGTTGCTCCAGCACCATTTGTTGAAAAGACTATTTTTTCTCCATTGAATTGCTTTTGCACCTGTTTCAGTTTGCTAAAGCTGCTGGAATGCATTATGCCAGAAATGGTTTGACTTTTACAATGGGGATTTATTAACTTACAATTCACAGTTCTTAAGCCATGAAAATGTCCAAATTAAGGCATCAGCAGGATGATACCTGGACTGTGAAGAAAGGCTGCCAACATCTGGGACACCTCTGTCACATGGGAAGGCACATGGCTGGCATCTGCTCACCCTTTGCTCCCGGGTTTCACTGCTTTCAGCTTTTGGTTCTAATGGCTTCCTCTGTGGGTCCTCTTTTAGCTCCTCTAGGGTTTTTCTCTCTAAGTACTCTTGGCTTTTTCTGTCCTTTATCTTCTCATAAAGGACTCCAGTAAAAGGATTAAGACCCAACTTGAATGGTCACATCTTAACTGAAATAACCTAACCAAAAGGTCCCATCCACAACAGGTTTGCACCCACAGGAATGGATTGAAAGTACATGGCCTCTTCTGGGGTACACAAGAGCTTCAAACCAGCACAGCACCTTTGTCAAAAATCAATTGGCTTACTCGGCAGGTGAACTCACTGCCCTACCCACCTACGTGGGATCTGACTCCCAGAGATGTAAATCTCCCTGACAACACAGGATATGACTCCCGAGGATGAATCTGGACCTGACATTATGGGATTGAGAACATCTTCTTGACCAAAAGGGGGATATGAAATGAAACAAAATAAAGTTTCAGTGGCTGAGAGATTCCAAAAGGAGCCAAGAGGTCACTCTGTTGGGCACTCTTATGCACTATATAGATAACCCTTTTCAGATTTTAATGTATTGGACTAGCTAGAAGTAAATACCTGAAACTATCAAACTGAAACCCAGTAGTCTTGACTCTTGAAGAGGATTGTATAATAATGTAGCTTACAAGGGGTGACAGTGTGATTGTGAAAACCTTGTGGATCACACTCCCTTTATCCAGTGTATGGATGGATGAGTAGAAAAATGGGGACAAAAACAAAACGAAAAATAGGGTGGGGGGATGATTTGGGTGTTCTTTTGTACTTTATATTTTATTCTTATGTTTACTTTTTCTGGTACAAGGAAAATGTTCAAAAAAATAGATTGGGGTGATGAATGCACAACTATATCATGGTACTGTGAACAGTTGATTGTACACCACGGATGATTGCATGATATGTGAATATATCTCAATAAAACTGAATTAAAAAAAATCTAAGGGAATATCACCAAATATGTTATACTGGAAAAAAATCAATTGGCTTATGTGTGTGAGTCTATATCTGGTTTCCCTATTCTGTTACTTGATCTATTTATCTTTCTGCCAAGACTGCACTGTCTTGATTACTGTAGCTTTAAAAATAAGTCTTAAAATCAGGCAGAGTGATTCCTCTCAGATTATCATAGTTTTTCAAAATTGTTTTGGCCATTTTAGTTACTTTGCCTTTCCATATATATTTCAGAATCAGATTGTCTATATATACCAAGAATCCTGTGGGTATTTTGACAGGAAATATGTTAAAACCTATATATCAACATCTTTACTATGCTGAATCTTGCAATCTATGAATATGAGATATATAGCATTGGAGAGTTTTATAGAGGGGAGTAACATGATCTGATTTATGTTCTCTGAAAATCATGCTGGCTGTTCTGTGGGTGCAGGAGTCTGGCAGGTGGCATGAATAGAGGCAGGGAGACAAGTAGGAGGCCACTGTAGAAGGCTAGATGGGAGATGATGATGGCTAAGTGGAAGTAATAAGAGTTACTGATGAACTGAATGTGGGGATTGAAGAAGAGGGAAGCGTCAAGGATTACCAAAGGGGAAAGATCTGGGCATTATCATCCTATTTTAATGTGTTGGGTACAAGGTCCTTCTATGGAAGACTGGTCACAGGCAGGGTGAACTAAAGGTTGGGAGTTTAAAAAACTGTTTTCTAGCATATTACAAGTTGAAAGTTGTAGCTGGAAGCATTTTAGAATGCTGCCAGCCCCCCAGAGACTTTTCTAGGGATGGATGGGGAATACCAAAGAACACTAGGATTGGGTGGAGGTTTTCTGAGTCTGGGAGTGTGGCGGCAGTGTTCCCTGGAACATGCTTATCATGCCTGTCAGCACTAGGGGAAGGGTCAGCCTATAACTCTGGGCTGTAATTTGTAACCACATCTTTTTCCCACCAGTAGCCTCTTTGGGAGACTAGCAAGATGCTACTCTTCTTCCCATTCACCAGCATTTTACTCATCATTTTTAACAAACCATTTCCTAAGCTCACTAAGCAATTCACTTACCTTAAGTATTTGCGCTCCACAATCCAAGAATCCCCTGTGCCAATCCAAGTAAATTGTCTGGTTAGTCTAATAAGGTCTAGGGTTTTCATGGGATGGATAAAACTGGACAAATGGAAAGGAAAACAAAATAAAGGTTTCCTTCAGCATTTTAGTGAAACCCATCACCCTAACTCTCTTAGCTTGTGTTTGTGGTCTAGAACATTTCACCATTAGCCTTACCTCTTGATTATGGCCATTTTCAATGAACAAAGACAATGTTTGCCACACTGGAGGGTAGGCTTAAAAGAGTGTGTTAGTGTGAAAACAAAACCTGGGCCAAGGGTGGTGTGGGGAGAGGCACATAGGGAGGCCAGTCTAGTGTTCAGAATTTGATGGATAATTCCTGAAATGCATTCACCAAGACAACTGGGGGAAGAATAATTTAATTGTATGTCTTTCCTTCACCTACTACATATCTATTTACCACTCTTGGATTTTTACAAGTTGAATTTTCTTAACATAAGGCCTTTTGGATTAAAATGGTAATGAGTTTGTTGTGAAATACTCAAAAGTAGAATTAAGTTGGGTATAAAGTAGAAATTCAACTATAATCCTTCTTTTAAGATTTATATTTATGGTGAACTGTTTGTGTGTGTATGTGTGTGTGTTTTAACCAAAAGTTGTATAATACCATGTACTATTTTTAACCTGTATTTTTTGTCACTTAATAATATATCCTGAACAGCTTACCATGTTGATGCATATGGTCTTACCTCATTGTGGGTGTTGTTTTTTGTTTTCTTTGTTGGAGAAGTTATGGGTTTACAGAACTGCATGGAATACAGGACTATCATATATCACTCTTTTATTAATACCTTGCATTGGTGTGGAGCATTTGTTGCATTTAGTGATAACATATTTTTACCATTGTACTGTTAACTATTGCCCATGGTTTAACTTAGGGCTGACGGTTTGTGTACCTCATTATTTTTAAGGGTTTAATAATATTTCATGGTATGAGAACAATGTATTTATTTAATCATTTTCCTAATTTGTAAGATTCCAATTTACCCATTGTTTTAATTTGCATTTCACTCATTATTGGGCAGACTAAACTTCTTTTTATGATATGTTAGCCATTTAAAATTTCTTTTGTCTATTGTGTGTTCTTGTTATGTGGTTCATATTTTTATTATATAAGAACAAATATTTTACTCTAAGCCTGTTTGTGTTTTAAGTTTTTTGGGGGGTGGGTGAGGGCAGGAATGGACTTGGCATTGCCTGATCTAGAACTTCATATGAGACAATCATCCAGTATATCATCTTCTGTATACTTTAAGTGTATTAGTAGTTTCTTCATGTTAATTGCTGAGTAGTATTCTGTTATATGGCTCTATCACAATTTGTTGATACAAACATGTAATGGACAGTTTGGTGGTTTCCATTTTTTCTGGGAATATTATGAATAAAGCTTCTATTATCATTCATGTAAAAATAATGGTACCTCCTAATTTACCATTTCCTGTTAGGATGAGGACCAAGAAATCTGTAATACACTTGTTAATTCTTTGCATCAAAAATGCCTGGCACTTGAATGGTGGACCTGACCTTGCTGACTCACTGCATCAGTGGTGCTGGGAGTATGATGATTTGCTGTCATGAGCTTTATAGAGCTTTTAGCTTCTCAATCACCTTCTGCTTTCTAAACACCTCTGTCCTCATAACAGTCCTGTGAAGTTGATAAAACAAATACTTTTTTGTTTCTTTTTATCTGTGAGGAAATACAAGCATACTTTGGAGGTATTGCAGGATTGGTTTCAGACCACAGCAATAAAGAAAATATCACAATAAAGCAAGTCACACTATTTTGTTGGTTTCTCAGTATATATAATAGCTATGTTTACACTATACTATAGTCTATTAAGTGTAAAATAGCATTATGTCTAAAAAAACAATTGTACATACCTTAATTAAAATGTGTCACAGAAACACCAAGAAAGCACATGCTGTTGGAAAAATGGTGCTGACAGATTTGCTCTGGGGTTGCCAGGGTTGCCACAAACCTTCAATTTGTAAAAAACACAATAGCTGCAAAGCACAATAAATTGAAGCACAATAAAATGAGTATGCTTGTAATGGTATGGAAAGAATAAATCTGTTCACGTTCTCAATAAAGATTTATCGGGCATCTAATATGTATCTGACATTGATAGAGGCAATAGGATAAATGAGTAAAATCTAGTATCTTAGGTAGCCATGAGCACTAGGGGAAAAAATGAAGTAGAGAAAAGGAAAGAGCTGCAATTTTAAAGTGACCAGGAAAGGTCTCAATGAATAGGTGGCATTTTAGCAAAATTCTGAAGGGAGGTAAAAACGTGAGCTATGAAAATATCTCAGGGAAGAGTGTTCCAGACAGAAGGAACAGTAAGTGCAAAGGCCCTGAGGTAGAAACATGTCTAACAGTTGATGTGCAGCAAGGAGGCTACTGTAGCTGAAGTGAAGTAGGTAAAAGGGGAGAAAGTAGTTGGTGATGTGGTCAGAGAGATAAGTGGTGGGGGGACAGGGGACTCAGATTATATCAGGCCTTGTGCACCATTTTTGGAGCTGGTTTTATGATTTCCCTTTACATATGCTCTACCCCCACTGTTCAGTTTGTTAGGGTCCCAAAAGGCAACAAGTAAACTTTTTAAAAATAAACAAACAAACAAACAATGATATTTGTTAATAATAGAAAGGTGGACACAGTCATGGTTGACATTTGAATTCTACAGTTTAGTAACCTGATTTTTATTTGATGGATTCTTGTCTTACATTCTTAATTTGTTCTTTCTTTGTGGTGATTCCCTTTTTTATAGTGTCACTCTTAAAGTTCTAACATCTATCTATTGGGTCACTCATCTTTATAAACTGCAACAACAATTATCTTACTTGTAAGAAAAAAAGCATTGCTCATTATTCATATCAGTGGAGTTTGATGGAAAGAGACAGGCGGATCTCCGGGGTGAATTGTTGCTATGTATCAAAGGTAAGATGAGCCTGCTGCTGGCCACCTGCAGGGTTGTGGCAGTTTCGGTAATGCCTTGCCTAAGGTCATACAGCTTGTAATGAAGTGACATTTGAGATTAGGACCACAGCCCATGCCTTTAGCCCCTATACTGCAGCACCTATCCAGATGGTAGTTACATTGTTAATGACCTCATTTGTCAAAATAAAAACCTGGTTACTCTATTGTCAGGTCGCAAATTGTGAGTGGAATATTCCTGGCCAGTGTAATCCAGGAGACTGGGAGCCATTGACCTAGAGTGGTTGGTCACTGTTTTTAAAAAAGATATGCAAATAGATTTTTGATGACTGCTTTTCTGTGTAATAGTGTACATTTTTAAGCATTGTAAACCTCATAAGGATAGAAGATTGATTTTAAAACTATAACCCAACCAACAGTGGTGTATATTAGTGAAAGGCAAACAGGGATCAATTGGAAGAACACAATAGGACACACTGGTGGGAAATACACAAAATTTGGAGTTGGACAGTCTTTGATTTGAAATTCTGCTCCTACTTAGCATGTTCGCTCTCTAGACCTCCATTTCTTCATTTGTAAAACAAAACTGTCAAATACTACCTGATAGGGCTTTGTAATATGACAATATTTGACACATATGTGAAGAACTCAGCACACTCTTTCACAGAAGCTCAATTAATGTTTTTTCCCTTCTTGTTAATTTCAAAGTTGTCTTTATATTCTAGGTTTCATTGGCTCAGTGGTGTTGGTCATTATGGACCTGTGCTCGGATTCAAATTTTTGCTACAATTTAGATATGTTGCTTCATTCTAAATCTCTGGCTTTTCATTTGTAAAACAAAACCGATAAGCACTCCCTGATCGAGTTTTTGTGATATGACAATATTTGATGCCTAAAGTGAGGCAGTCAGCACAAACTTTGGTAGGAGCTCAATGATTGCTTCCTTCCCTCTTTGTTAATTTCTACATTTTCCTTATTTTAGGTTTCACTGGCTCAGAGGTATAGGACATTATGGACTTGAATTTAGTTATGCCTAAATAATGTGATGTAGGTCTTAGAAATCTGTAAAGGAAATGCTCTGAAATCCCTTAAAAGAGTACATTTGCCATGAGTTTACTGTTAGAAGTGACAGCAGTTTTTTCCCATTGAATAACCTCTCTAGAGTGTAAATTGTTGGTATACCAAAATCTAACCATAGCATATTTTATGGAAAAATTAAAGTTTGATTAAAAGCCAAAAGCTAGGGGAAATACAGACTAATATATGGGCAAAAGGTGATTTTTTTTAAAATGTAAGATCAGAGTATATCTGTGAGCCATCGAGTGTATACTTTGGATGGATTATATGGTGTGTGAATATATCGCAATAAAATTGCATAAAAACCTGCATGTCCCCTTTTACATATGATTGTTCCGTAAACCCACAACTTCGCTAATAAAAAAACTACATGTCCTTTATGAATGCATCTTAATGTAAAAATACAAACAGAATAAAAAGCAAAAGCCCATCCTCTCCGATCAATATGGCAGAGTGAGACACTTCAGGGCTCTGTCCACCCAGAGAAGCGTCGAACAACCAGCAAGGACTGGCAGAAACATCTTTCTCAAAGCTCCAGAAAACACTTAAAGGACTGCAATAACAGGGCTATTACCTAATCAAGAAAAAAGCTACTTATAAGCAGTAGGATCTTGTGGTGGCCTGGTTGGCTCCTCCACCACCCCTCACTGGCTCAGTGCAGAGCCAGCCCACACTCCCAGTATGGATCCCTGGTCCCAATTCTGGAGGGAACAGAGTAACCCTCCTGCACATACTGGCAGTATGTATGTCTGGCCCAGTCTGTCTTGTGGTGGCACGAGGAACTCATCATCTCAGAACGTGCCCTGTATGTAGAAGGTGGCTCACAGCACTCCTAAAGAACGCTATAGGAGAGCAGCCAAGTCATGCTGCCTGGGGCAATGGATTGCCGGCTGTAGGACATACAGTGCAGTGCCCAGGACCATGAGTAAACTGTTTCCTAGGGAAGAAGGACATTCTTATGTTCTTAAATGGGGGAGTTCCTAGGGCCACACACACATGCCCAAGGCAACATGTATGTGCAGAAAGGACCAGGGAGGCCCCTATGCTTTGCTATGGAGCTATTCTCTAAACTCTTTGTATGGATAAGCTCTGAAGGAGAGCACATGCATAGGTCAGTCTGCAAGGATTGGGAAAGCTGTTTTATTTTCCTTCTTCTTTTTTGTTATCCCCTGGCATCCAAGGAAAGCTCTATGTTTTAACTTCTTATGCTGTGCAAAGCAAATACCATGAAATGGTTTGGCTTAAACAATGGGAATTTATTAGGTTACAGTTTGAGGCCGAGAAAATATCCAAATCAAGTCATCATAAAGGCTATGATTTCTTCATGAAAACCAACTGCCAGCAATTCTTGACTCCTCTACCACATGGCAAGGCACGCGGTGGCATCTGCTGGTCTCTCCCTTCTCTTCTGGATTTTGTTGACTTCAGCTTCTTGCTTCTGTGGCTTTCTCTTCTCTTTGTTTGAATTTCATTCTCTTATAAAGGACTCCAGTAATTGGATTAAGATTCAACCTGAATGGTGGGACACACCATAACTGAAGTAGTCTCATCAAAAGGTCCTACTTACAATGGGTTTACATCCATAGGAATTGATTAGATTTAAGAACATGCTTTTTTTCTGGGATACATACAGCCTCAAACCTCCACACTCTGTAATAACACTAGGTGGCTATAAGCTTAAGGAACAGATATCTCAAAGTCTAAATTCCAGTTATAACTCTTCAAAATATCATAATGTCCAGGTTTCAAGAAAAGATTGCAAAACATACAAAGAAACATGAAGTGATGGTCCAGGCAAAGGAGAAGATGAAAGCATTAAAAACCATCAAAGAGGAGGATCAGACCAGGGACATTCCAGACAAAGACATTTTAAAAACAGTTTTAAATATGCTCAAAGAGCTAAAGGAAAACATGGACAAAGTCCTAAAGGAAATCAGGAAAATGATAGGTAAACACAAAGAGAATATCAATAGAGAGATGGAAATAATGAAAAGGAACCAAACAGAGCTTAAGACTACTGTTCCAGTTTGCTAATGCTGCCAGGATGCAAAATGCCAGAAATGGATTGGCTTTTAAAAAAGGGGGTTTATTTGGTTACAAAGTTACAGTCTTAAGGCCATGAAGTGTCCAAGGTAATGCATCAACAATTGGGTACCTTCACTGGAGGATGGACAATGGCATCTGGAAAACCTCTGTTAGCTGGGAAGGCTCATGGCTGGGGTCTGCTCTGGAGTTCTGGTTTCAAAATGGCTTTCTCCCAGGATGTTCCTCTCTAGGCTGCAGCTTCTCTTCAAAATGTCACTCTCAGTTGCTCTTGCAGCATTTGTCCTCTCTTAGCTTCTCTTAAGAAAAGTCTGCTTTCAAAGGTCATCTCCAAAATGTCTCTGTAAGTTGCAGCCCCTCTCTCAGCTCCTGTGTGTTCTTCAAAGTGTCCCTCTTGGCTGTAGCAAGCTCGCTCCTTCTGTCTGAGCTTATATAGTACTCTAGTAAACCAATCAAGGCCCATACTGAATGGGTGGGCCACGCCTCCAAGGAAATCATCCAATCAGAGTTATCACCTACAGTTGGATGGGTCACATCTCCGTGGAAACACTCAAAGAATTACAATCTAATCAACACTAATATGTCTACCCACACAAGATTGCATCAAAGATAATGACGTTTTGGGGGACATAAAACATTCAAACTGGCACAACTACAGTAACAAAAATTAAAAATCCCCTAGAGGGATTCAACAGCATATTGCAACTGGCAGGAGAAAGAATCAGTGAACTTTAAGACAAAAACAATTGAAATCATCCCGTCTGAGAAGCACAAAGGAAAAAGGATGAAGAAAGGTAAACAGAGCCTGCGGAACCTGTGGGACACCATCAGGCATACCAAATATATATTGTGGGAATCTCAGAAGGAGAAGAAGGAGAGAAAGGAGCAAAGAGAATATTAGAAGAAATAATGGCTGAAAACTTCCCGAATTTAATGAAAAACATGAATATACACAGCCAAGATGCTCAACAAACTCCAAATAGGATAAACACAAATAGACCCATACCACACCATGTGATAATCAAAGATAAAGAAAGAATTCTGAAAGCCACAAGAGAGAAATAACGTGTCACATACAAGGGAGTCTTGATAAGATTGTCAATTTCTCATCATAAACTATGGAAACAAGAATGCATATTTAAAGGGCTGAGAAAAAAAACTTCCAATCAACAATTCTATATCCAGCATTTTTTACTTCCTTCAGTATCTAAATGTTATATGCACAAAATGTAATGATAAATCAGTGGTTTGGACACATAAGGCAGAAATATGTAATTTGTGACAAGAACTATATAAAGATAGGAGCACAGAGAGATATAGGAACATAGAGTGTGTGTACTAGCAAAGGTAAAATTTCTAAGCAAATGAAATTGTTACGCATTTAAGATGTTAAAGTTTAAGAACCATGGTAAATATCAGACAATAAGCAAACTCATAGAGACAGAAAGTGGAGTGCAGGATACCAAGGTCAGAGGGCAGAGAAATGGGGAGTTAATGTACAATGGTTATAGGGTTTCTGTTTGGGGTGATGGGAAAGTTCTAGTAATGCATGGTGGTGAGGGTACTGCAACAATATGAATGTGATTAATCTCACTGAATGGTATGCTTGGGAGGGGTTGGGATGGGAAGATTATGTTGTATATATTTTTCCACAATTAAAAAAATGAGAGAAAGAGAAACTAAAGGACAATGACAATTAAATGCAATATATGATAATGGATGGAATTTAAGAATGGAGGAGAAAAGGCTCAAAAGGACATTATCGGGGAGGAGGGGCAAGATGGCGGCATAGAGAGGAGTGGAATTTAGTTAGTCCCCTGGATCAACTAACAAACAACCAGGAACAACTAGTAAATAATTTGAAATTACTGGGAGACAACTGTGACTGTCCACACATCGTACGCCAACCTGGATTGGGAGGAATGCCTGAGACTGCAGCATAAAATCTGTAAGTAAAAACTGTGGACAATAGTCAAGAGCTCCTCCCCTATGGCAGTCTGAGCCCCAAAACTTCACTGTGGTAGGAACTAGCAGTACTCTCCCAGCAAAGCGAGCAAATATAGCTCAGCCTAGCTCCAACTGGGGTTTTAATTAACAAACGTGGACTGCTGAATACAAGCTACAAACCCCCAACAAGCAGGCAGAGGCTTTTAGTGATGACTGACCTTAAAGAACCAGTCATCTGACCTGGGAGGGGGAGCCCAGAAGACCAGGTGTTACCTCTGGCTGATGAGTGAATCTGGGGGGCCATGTACTGGCTCCAAAGGGGGCTTTCTGTCCCTTTTCTCTCTCTCAACCTGAGGGGCTCAGAAGAGAGAGAGCCACAGCCATTTTCAGTTCCCAGTGCTCTGACCCAGACAGGGGAGGAGATAACAGAGTCAGACAATTCAATTGCAGATGAAAACTCCCAAGGGGGTTTATCTTCTCTAAGAGTAAGGAGGTGGGGCCCAGCTTTCCCTTCAGAACCACACCCCAGAGCTTGGGGGAAAACAGCTAAAACAGAAACTTAAGGAGCCCATCTCCTTACACCAGTCAGGAGCAACAGGCTGACAGGCACCACCTGCTGGGCAGGTTATGAAAAGCACAGCAGCTAGAGACCTCACAGGAAAGTCTGTCATTCCTCTAAGATACACCCTGAATATAATCCCATTCTGAGACCTGAACCCATTCTGGTCTGGGAAAATCTGACTGGGATAACCAAGGAAACCAGATGCCTAGACAACAGAAAACTACAATCTACAGTAGGAAAAATGAAGATATGGCCCAGTCAAAGGAACAAACTTACACCTCAATCAAGATACAGTTCAGATATTGTTTTACTTTAATGAAACAATCTATTAAAGATTTTCAAAGAAATATGCTAAATCAAATCAAAAACCAAATCAATGAGTTCAGGGAAGATATGGCAAAAGAGATGAAGGATATAAAGAAAACACTGGAAGTACATAAGGGAGAATCAAAAGTTTGAAAAAACTGGTAGAATCTATGGAAATGAAAGGCACAACACAAGAGATGAAAAATACAATGGAGACAACAGCAGAGTTCAAGAGGCAGAAAAAAACATTCAGGAACTGGAGAACAAGACACCTGAAATCCTACACACAAAAGAACGTATAGGAAAAAGAATGGAAAAATACAAGCAACGTCTCAGGGGAATGAATGAATGTACGTGTCATGGGTGGGTGTCCCAGAAGGAGAAGAGAAAGGAAAAGAGGCAAAAGCAATAATAAAGGAAATAATCAATGAAATTTTCCCATCTCTTAGGAAAGACAGAAAATTACAGATCCAAGAAGTGCACCGTACCCAAAACAGAATAGATATGAATATACCTATGCCAAGACACTTGATAATCAGATTATCAAACATGAAAGACAAAGAGAGAATCCTGAAAACAGCAAGAGAAAAGTGATCCATCACATACAAAGGAAGCTTGATAAGACTATGTGCGGATTTCTCAATAGAAACCACGGAGGCAAGAAGGAAGTGGTGTGATATATTTAGGATACTGAAAGAGAAAAACCACCAATCAAAAATCCTGTATCCAGCAAAACTGTCCTTCAAATGTGGGAGAGTTTAAAATATTCTCTGACAAACAGACAATGAGAGAGTTTGTGAACAAGATACGTCTCTACAGGAAATACTAAAGGGAACACTACAGACAGATAGGAAAAGACAGGAATGAGAGGTTTGGAACACAATTTTGGGTGATGGTAGCACAGCAATGTAAGTGCACTGAACAAAGATGACTGTGAATATGGTTGAAAGAGGAAGGTTAGGGGCATGTGGGACACCAGAAGGAAAGAGGAAAGATAAAGACTGGGACTTTATAACTCAAAGAAACCTAGAGTGCTCAACAATTGTGATAAAATGCACAAGTATGTTTTTGCATGAGGGAGAACAAATGAATGTCAACCCTGCAAGGTGTTAAAAATAGGGTGGTATTGGGGGAAAATACAATCAATGCAAACTAGAGATTATAGTTAACAGAAACTCTGTATTATGCTTCCTTTAATGTAACAAAGGCAATATACCAAAGCTAAATGTTTATAAGAGGGGAACATAAGGGAGGAGTATGGGACTCTTAGCATTGGTGAAGTTGTCTGACTCTTATTCTACTTTAGTTTAATTCTATCTTTCGTTTTTTTTGCTTTTTTAGCTGTCATGCTTTTCTTTCTTTCTTTCTTTCTCTTTTGTCTCTGTACCTTCCTTGACTATTCCTCCTTGTGGAAGAAATAGAGATGTCCTTATATAGATAAATATGTAACTATACAGGGAACCATTGATTATTTACTTAGGATGGAAAGTAGGGTGGGTGAACAAAACCATCTAAAAAAAATGAGTTGATGAGGAAACCTTGAAGGCACTACATAGAGTGAAATAAGTCAGACACATAAGGACAAATACTGCATGGTCTCACTCGTATGAACTAATTATAATATGTAATAGACATGAAATATAGGTTACCAGGATATAGAATGAGCCTAAAGAATGGGGAGCGGTTGCTTACTATGAGCAGAATGTTTAACTAAGTTGAACTTAAGTGTTTGGAAATGGACAGAGGTGATGGTAGCACGTTGTGAGAATAACAGTGCTGAATGGTGTGTGAATGTGGTGGAAAGGGGAAGCTTAGAGTCACATATGTCACCAGAAGGAAAGCTGGAGGTTAAAAGATGGGAATGTATAAAACAGTGAATCTTGTGGTGGGCAATGTCCATGATTAACTGTACAAATATTAGAAATCTCTTTCATGAACTAGAACAAATGTATGACACTATAACTAGAAGCTAATAATAGAGGGGCATATAGGGGGAAAATATACCTATTGCAAACTATGTACTCCAGTTAACAGTATTTTACATTCTTTCATCAACAGTAACAAATGTACTATACCAATACTATGAGCAAATAATGGAGGGGGGTGGTTATGGGTAGGGGAGGAATTGAGTTTTCTTTTTCGTCTTTATTTCTTTTCTGGAGTAATGAAAATGTTCTAAAAATTGGAAAAAAATTAATTGTGGTGATGGATGCACAGCTGTATGACATTACCGTGGGCAACTGATTGTGCACTTTGGATCTTTGGATAATTGTATGGTATGTGAACAATCTCAATAAAACTAAATTTTAAAAAGGGACATTATTGGGACATAAGAAAAAATTGGAATATAGAATGTAAGCTTTATAACAATGTTGAATTTCTTGAACTTGAAAACTGCACTTAAGATGGTTACATAAGTGAATATCCTTATTCATAGGAAATGTACATAGCAGTATTATGTGTTCAAGGTGTATGATGTGTACAAGCTGCTCTCAAATGTTCAGAAGAGAGGGGGGTGGAGAAAGGGAGAGAGAATGATACAGATCTGTCAAAATGTTAAAATTAGTGGATCTGGGTATCTGGGGAGTTGGGCATTGGGCCCAGGTTCAGTTCTTGCAAAGAAGAGGCAGGGGCAGCAGCGAGTCTGAAAAACATGCCAGGCATAGAAGCAGACATGAGTTTATTGGGACTTAGGGTCAGGAGTAGTTCTCCAGTGACAGCTGACTGGATGTTTAGCACTCAACAAAGGCAACAGAAACACACAAGTCAATATATGATTTCAGAATAATGACATTCCATATAGTATGAGGAATGTCATTAAAGGGGCCTAAGATCTGAAGTTTTACTAAGGTTAGTGTTTAAGACTAAGATACAATCAATGCTGGTTTTGTTCTACATATGTAATTACATTCTCCCCCCCCTCCAGGGAGATTGTTTACTTTCTTGACCTTTGTTCTTGGCTAAAGCAGATTTGTTATGGGCCATTTAGGAGAGGGGGGCATCAGGCCTCAACATTCCACCTCCCCCATAACAGGCTTCACTGACCATAGGACAGACATTGCATCCGTATACTAGAACCACAATATAAAAGACAAGAGAATAATAATAATCCAACACATAGGGCGGATAATCCTATGAAGAAATGCCGCCAAGGTTGAGTAAGAGAATTAAACCAAGTAGAAAGGGGATCAGTAGATAATTGATCAATAGTGTGTATGTACTCTTGCATATGATTTAAAGCTTGTGAAATACGTGAGCGATCAGGACTATATATACAACATTGTATGTTTATAAGGGCACAGGTTCCACCTTGTGTGGCAGTTAAAACTGTGAGGTAAATAGGGCCATCCATTTTGCCCACAGGTCCACAGCCACCCAACGCGGGGAGGCATATGCTTTGTGTCTGCTGGAAGCACTTTGCCACTGGAAAAAGCTATCATTTTGTAAATTAATAGTAAAATTCCCACTTCTGAGGGTAACCACCCCCTATCTCAGTTCCCACTAAGATGTTCCATACAGGGACAGGGGTAACATGGTCTAAGGTGACTGCTTCCACTCTCAGTCATCCTATTCTGTCATGTCCAGCATACCCTAATATAGGCTGGGACTTAATTCCTTGCTCCCTCAGAAGAGACAAGATACAAGACCGACTCTCATTAGGAGACAGTAATGAGAATTCAGTCTTAAAAGATAGTCTCACTCCAGATTTGTTGGTGTGTCTAATTCTTCCACATTAACAGGGCATTCCATGTAGTCCAGTTAGCAGGAGCTATGGTCCAGGGAAGGCTGGTAGCACCCGAAGATGGCAAGTCCGTGCAAACCCAACATTGGGTTCAATTGTGGGCATGAGTTACCACTGAAGCCGACTATAGAAAGGTGTTTGCTAGAGTGCTATGGGCAAAAAGAAAGATGTTTATGGGGAACAATAATAGGTAAATCTTGTTGATTTAGTAATATACATGCAACAGTTCCACTGGTAGAGAGTCGATTACCAGGCAGAGGGACATTTTGACGAAGTTTTAAATACCAGATATTCTCATCCTGTAACTCTCGAGAGTCCACTACTGTGACATCAATCATTAGTCTAGACATAAGAAAGGTCCACAGAGTTACACATAAGACTCCTGTGGGAATAGGAGGCCCCAGATTGGTGATAAAAATTTTAACAGGCATTTTTTGTATAAATTATGGCCATCTTACCATGTTTTGAATGCCCCCTATTCCCCAGGGGAATAAGATTCCTAACAAGTGCAGCTGCATAGGCCATCACCAAGGTCAAAGGACCTCATTTTACCCTGTTTCTATGGTCTGAGGCATAAGCAACAATAAATTATTCCTCCAATTCACAGAGTAAATCAGGATTTACGCCCCCCCCCCCCCCCCCGCTCAGTGCTTGTTTCTGTGCTATTGCCCTTTTTGCTTTTTCAAAAGCAGCCTGCTGGGGTCATCCCATTCCAAAGTATGACCTTTTCTATTTAGCATATACAATGGTTTTAATATTTGAGCTAAATGGGAGAACAAAAGGTCTCCAATATCCTAGTAGTCCTAGAAAGGCCATTAATTGCTTAGGGTATGTGGTGTAGGAAAACATTGTACCTTATTAATCATTGCAGAAAGAATAAGTTTTGTCTTACCCAATCATACAACAGCCAAGAATTTGACAGAGCAGCCAGGACCTTGCAGCTTGTTGCGATTGCCCATCCCCAGCTCTAGAGATGGGCTATTAACTTTTCTGACACTGCTTTTAATTCTAACAGAGAATCTCTGGTTAACATAATATCATCAATATAATGAAATAAAGTCACAGATTTGGGTTTCTCCCAATTGGCCAAGTCTTTTGTTACTAGGCCATGGCAAATGGTTGGGCTATGCAGATAGCCTTGTGGGAACATGGTGAAAGTCCTTTGTCGTCCTTCCCAGATGAAGGTGAAAGCAGGTTGACTGGCCTTATCTAAGGGAATACTAACTAAATCATTAGTTAAATCTAAACCAAAGTGATAATGACATGATTGAATGCTAATCTCTTGTAGTAAAGAGGCAATGTTTGGAACCACTGCATACAAAAGTAGTGTTACTTTATATAATTCAGGGAATACACAGGCATGTGCTGGGTTCCATCAGGTTTCCATACTGGCCACACAGGTCTATTAAAAGGGCTATGGTTCAGTATTAATATTCCCATTCTTCATAGTTGTTCTAGTTTGCTAATGTTGCTGGAATGCAAAACACCAGAAATGGATTGGCTTTTATAAAGGGGGCTTATTTGGTTACAAAGTTACAGTCTTAAGGCCATAAAGTGTCCAAGGTAATGCATCAACAATAGGGTACCTTCTCTGGAGGATGGCCAACGGTGTCTGGAAAACCTCTGTTAGCTGGGAAGGCACATGGCTGGCATCTGCTCCAAAGTTCTGGTTTCAAAATGGCTTTCTCCCAGGACATTCTTTTCTAGGCTTCAGCTTCTCTCCAAAATGTCACTCTCAGCTGCTCTTGGGGTGTTTGTCCTCTCTTAGCTTCTCTGGAGCAAAAGTCTGCTTTCAATGGCCGTCTTCACACTATCTCATCTGCAGCTCCTCTCTCAACTCCTGTACATTCCTTAAAGTGTCCCTCTTGGTTGTAGCAAGCTGGATCCTTCTGTCTGAGCTTCTATAGTGCTCTAGTGAACTAATCAAGGCCCACGCTGAATGGGCAGGGCCACACCTCCATGGAAACCATCCAACCAAAGTTATCACCCACAGTTAGGTGGGGCACATCTCCATGGAAACAACCCAATCCAAACATTCCAGCCTAATAAACACCATACAAGATTCCATCAAAGATAATGGCATTTTGGGGGACATAATAGATTAAAACCAGCACAATAGTTCCTTAATTGTTGCAGATATCTCTTTATGTCCCCCTGGAAGATTATATTGTTTAGTGGCTACAATACTCTTAAGGTTGTAGTACTTTTACAGGGGACCATTTTGCCTGTCCCTTTAAGGCCGCTTTCACTACTCTACCCTGGGGGTGGAATTCTTGTATCATAGTTTGTAATGTAAAATTTAAGAGAAGATCAATTCCTAATATATCTTCAGGTATAGGAGAAATACACACAGTGTGTTCCCAGGGAGGCAATCTCCCAATTTGCAAGAGCAAATTATGCCATTTGGCTCTGACTGTCTTTCCCCCATAGCCATCTATGGCCAGCACAGGTCTGTTAAATCTTTTGTCTTTGGGTAATTTGCTCCACAATTTAACTAAAACAGCATTTGTTTGTTTATCTATGGTTTTTAATTGCTCATCCACAAGATGCCAGTGTTCAATTAAGGCATCTTTCATGTCCACTTGAGCAAGCCATGTGTTTCTCTCTAATTTTAATTCTTCCTCTAGATGGAAAACTGTTGTTTTTACTGCCTGTTCTGCCTCTGTGGCCATACGTAAGGTTCCTAAAAGGTGCCAGGCCATGGCCCCCACTACTTGGCATTCTCTTTTGCTTTTGCTAAGGTTCAGTTGTCCTGCTGTCTGTTGCAAAATAATTAACAACTTTGCCAGAATTTTCAAGGCATCCTCATATTCTTACAGTGATCCCCATTCATCCAGGAGGGCAGCCACCCCTCTGCACATGATTGATGTAGGCCAACTTGGGATTTCCCCCACAGATTCTCCATTCCCTGGATCCATGCCTACCACTGCCAGCACTGTCTTGGTCTCCTGGCTTACTAGCCAATTGTTCAGGCCCAGATCAAGCTCATGCAGAGCCCAGGGGGGTGCGGCTGCTAGACTGAAAAACACACCAGGCACAGAAAGAGACATGGGTTTATGGGGACAACCAGACATTTAGCATTCCACAAAGGAAACAGAAATGTGCAGGGCAATATATGATTTCAAAACAAAGACATTACATATAGGGGGGATCGAAGATGGCATATTAGGAGACAGAGCAAAATTCTCCTCTGTGAAAAACACTAGATAAAAGACAGTGCCCCAGAATAGTGGTTTTCCAGGGTTCCACCGCATGGGCAGGGACTTATATATCCACAGTGATTGAGCACTTGCAGAAACCGAGAGACTGTGTTCAGAGTCATGTAAGTGTTTGATCCAGAGAGCCACTGGGGAAACAACTGCCAGACTCATGCTGAGGTGGGGAGAAACTGAGAGACTGTGTTTGGAGGTGAGTTACAGTAAGACCCAGAAACTGGTCAGGGATCCGGCAGTGGGAGCCGTAGTCAATCACAATGGGGAGTGCCTTCCACAACCCGGGAACCCGCCTCAGTATCTGGTGTGGGTGATAGCCATTTGCACACCTGCAGCTAAAAGCCCCTGAGCCAGGGACTAGCTGCTGCAGCAGGCAGATGATTGTGGAAGTTGGTAGATTCCATGCCCTGTGCAGCCATCTTTGCAGGAGACTGGGAGGCACCCCTTAGCAGCGCTGTGGCGGAGACCTTCCTTAAGCAAATGTGGGATTTGGCTGGCTTCTGATGGAGCACACTCCTCCTCTGCAGAAGCCCATGGGATGCACAGCCTAGAGGCAGGGGTGCCGCATGGAAGTGCCAGGAGCCCTACACCAAGACCAGGGTCTGTTGCGCCCATTGCAGAGAGACACTGTGGGGAATCTGAGCTGAAGGGTTAGATGTGTGCTGCAGCCCAAGTGTATTCCAGCTGCAGCCCCAGGAATGGCTGGGAGTACTGGGTCTTAAAGCCCTCTTCCCTGCCAAAGTGCACAGGGCACACCCACCACCCTCAGGGCTGGCGGTCTCCACTGAACACAGAAAATTGGTGCACTGATTGGACATCCACATGGTTTGGACTCCCTGGATTGAGAGTAAGAGGTGGCTTGGGAGCGCCATCTGCTGGTAGGTCAGGGAAAGTTCACTGCACCAAGTTGCAGCTCTGTCAAATTATAGATAATTGTTTAAATAAGCCTGCATATCCCAAAAGAACCCTATCAAGATAAGCAAATGCCAAGAGACCAAATACAACAGAAAATTATAAAGCATATGAAGAAATCAGAAGATATGTATAACCAAAATGACTAAATTAAAAAACCAGAGGAGACACAGAACTTGGAGAAATTAATCAAAGAAGTAATCACAAACACCAATACCATGGCTCAGGATATAAAGGATGTCAAGAAGACCCTAGAAGAGCATACAGAAGAATTTGCAAGAATAAATAAAAAATAGGGGATCTAATGGAAATAAAAGAATCTGTTGATCAAATTAAAAACATTCTAGAAATACACAGCACAAGACTAGAAGAAGTAGAGGAATGAATAAGTGACCTCAAGGAAAGGCTGGAAAATGAAAGCACAAAAGAATGAATGGTGAAAAAAATAAAAAAAAATTGACACTGATCTCAGGGATATGATGGACAACATGAAGTGCACAAATATAAGAATCATTGGTGATCCGGAAGGGGAAAAGAAGGGTAAAGGTCTAGGAAGAGTATTCAAAGACATTGTTGGGGAGAACTTCCCAACCCTTCTAAATGACATAAATATGCAAATCATAGATGCCATAAAAACTCCAAACAGAATTAATCCAAATAAACTCACTCCAAGGCATATTCTAATCAGATTGTCAAATGCTGAAGAGAAGGAGCAAGTTCTAAAAGCAGCAAGAGAGAAGCAATACACCACATACAAGGGAAACAATGTAAGACTAAGTAGTGACTACTCAGTGGCCACCATGGAGGTGAGAAGGCAGTGGTAAGACCTTGTTCTAGTTTGCCAATGCTGCTGGAATGCAAAACACCAGAGATGGATTGGCTTTTATAAAAGGGGGTTTATTTGGTTACAAAGTTACAGTCTTAAGACCATAAAGTGTCCAAGGTAACACATCAGCAATTGGGTACCTTCACTGGAGGATGGCCAATGGTGTCCGGAAAACCTCTGTTAGCTGGGAAGGCACATGGCTGGCGTCTGCTCCAAAGTTCTGGCTTCAAAATGGCTTTCTCCCTGGATGTTCCTCTCTAGGCTGCAGTTCCTCAAAAATGTCACTCTTAGTTGCACTTGGGATATTTGTCCTCTCTCAGCTTCTCCAGAGGAAGAGTCTGCTTTCAATGGCCATTTTCAAACTGTCTCTCATCTGCAGCTCCTGTGCTTTCTTAAAAGTGTCCCCCTTGGCTGTAGCTCCTCTTCAAAAGTTCACTCTCAGCTGCACTGAGTTCCCTCTGCCCATCAGCTCATTTATATGGCTCCAGTGATCAAGGCCCACCCTAAATGGGTGGGGCTACACCTCCATGGAAATATCCAATCAGAGTCATCACCCACAGCTGGGTGGGGTGCATCTTCAAAGAAACAAAGAAATCTAATAAAAAGTGATAATGTCTGCCCACAAAAGACTACATCAAAGATAATGGCGTTTGGGGGACACAATACATTCAAACTGGCACAGACCTATTTAAAATTCTGAAAGAGAAAAATTGCCAGCCAAGAATTCTTTATCCAGCAAAGCTCTCCTTCAAATTTGAGGGAGAGCTTAAAATCTTCACAAACAAATGCTGAGAGAATTTGCTAACAAGACACCTGCCCTACAAGAAATACTAATGGGAGCCCTACCAGTTGAGAAAAAAGAAAGGAGATAGAGGTCTGGAGAAGGGCACAGAACTAAGATTTAGTAAGGGTATGTTAATGGAAATAGAGAGAGGGAAAATTAAATCTGACAAATAAAAACCAAAGGATATGATGGCTGATTCAAGAACTGCCTTCAGAGTAATAACATAGTATGTGAATGGATTAAACGCCCCAATTAAAAGATATAGATTGGCAGAATGGATTAAAAAATATGAACCATCAATATGTTACTTACAAGAGACTCATCTTAGACCCAGAGACACAAAGAAATTGAAAGTGAAAGGACGGAAAAAAATATTCCATGCAAGCTACAGCCAAAAGAAAGGAGTAGTGTCCTAGTTTGTTAATACTGCCAGAATGCAAAACACCAGAAATGTGTTGGCTTTTATAAAAGGGGGTTTATATGGTTACACAGTTACAGTCTTAAGGCCATAAAGTGTCCAAGGTAACACATCAACAATTGGGTACCTTCACTGGAGGATGGCCAATGGTGTCTGGAAAAACCTCTGTTAGTTGGGAAGGCACATGGCAGGCATCTGCTTCAAGTTCTGGTTTCAAAATGGCTTTCTCCCAGGATGTTCCTCTCTAGGCTGTAGCTCCTCTTCAAAATGTCACTCTCAGTTGCTTTTGGGGCGTTTTTCTGCTCTTAGCTTCTCTGGAGCAAGAGTCTGCTTTCAACGGCTGTCTTCAAGCTGTCTCTCATCTGCAGCTCCTCTTTCAGCTCCTGTTCAACCTTCAAAGTATCCCTCTTGGCTGTGGCAAGCTCACTCCTTCTGTCTGAGCTTATAGAGTGCTCCAGTAAACTAATAAGGCCCATACTGAATGGGCGGGGCCACACCTCCATGGAAATTATCCAATGAAAGATCTCGCCCTCAGTTGAGTGGTCACATTCCATGGAAACATCCAATCAAAAGTCTGCAACCCAATCAACGCCAGTACTTTTCCTGCCCACACAAGACTGCATCAAAGATAATGGTGTTTTGGGGGAAATAATACATCCAAACCAGCACAAGTACCCATATTAATCTCTGATAAAATAGACTTTAAATTCAAGGATGTCACAAGAGACAAAGAAGGACACTATATACTAATAAAAGGGAAAATTCAACAAGAAGAAATAACAATCATAAATGTCTATGAACCCAATCAAGGTGTCCCAAAGTACACGAAACAAACATTGGCAAAACTGAAGGAAGCAATAGATGGTTCCACAATAATGTCGGAGACTTCAAAACATCACTCTCTACCTCTTTGTTGCTCAGATGTGGCCCTCTCTCTCTAACTGAGCCATCTCGACAGGTGGACTTGCTGCCCTCCCCGCTATGTGGGACCCGACTCCCAGGGTTGTAAATCTCCCTGGCAATGCAGAATATGACTCCCGGGGATGAATGTGGACCCGGCATCGTGGGACTGAGAGTATCTTCTTGACCAAAAGGGGGATGCAAAATGAGACAAAATAGTTTCAGTGGCTGAGAGATTTCAAATGGAGTCGAGAGGTCACTCTGGTGGACATTCTTATGCACTATATAGATAACACCTCTTAGGTTTTAATGTATTGGAATAGTTAGAAGTAAATACCTGAAACTACCAAACTCCAACCCAGCAGTCTGGACTCCTGAAGACAATTATATAATAATGTAGATTACAAGGGGTGACAGTGTGATTGTGAAGACCTTGTGGATCACACCCCCTTTATCTAGTGTATGGATGAGTAGAAAAATGGGGATAAAAACTAAAGGACAAATGGGGTGGGATGGGGGGATGATTTGGGTGTTTTTTTTCACTTTTTCATTCTTGTTCTGGTTCTTTCTGATGTAAAGAAAATGTTCAGAGATAGATTGTGGTGATGAACGCATAACTATGTTATCATACTGTGGACAGTGGATTGTATACCATGGATGATTGTATGGTGTGTGAATGTATTTCAATAAAACTGAAGTTAATTAAAAAATAAATAAATAAAAATAAAAAAATTAAAAAAATTAAAAAATTAAAAAAAAAACATCACTCTCTCCTATAGATAGATCAACCAGACAGAAAACTGATAAGGAAATTGAAAACCTAAACAATGTGATAAATGAATTTGGCTTAACAGATATATAGAGAGCATTACATCCCAAATCACCAGGATACACATTCTTCTCTGGTGCCCATGGAACTTTCTCCATAATAGGACATATGCTGGGCTGTAAAACAAGCCTCAATAAATTTACAAAGATTGAAAGTATTCAAAGCACATTCTCTGATCAAAATGGAAAACAACTAGAAGTCAATAATCATCAAAGATTTAGAACATTCACAAAAATCTGGTGGTTAAACAACTCACTCCTAAACAATCAGTGGTTTAAAGAAGAAATAGCAAGAGAAATTGCTAAATATCTAGGGATTAATGAAATGAGAGCACAACATATCAAAACGTATGGGATGCAGTGAAGGTGGGGTTGAGCAGGAAATTTATAGCTCTAAATGCATATATTAAAAAAGAAGAAAGGCTACAACCAAAGAACTAATGGAGCAGCTGAAGAAGCTAGAAAATGAACAGCAAATTAATCCTAAACCAAGTAGAAGAAAAGAAATAAGGATTAAAGAAGAAATAAAGGTCATAGAGAACAAAAACAATAGAGAGAATAAATAAAACAAAAAGTTGGTCCTTTGAGAAGATCAAAATGATTGACAAGCCCTTAGCTAGTGTGACAAAATGTAAAAGAGAGAAGACTCAAATAAACAAAATAATAAATGAGAGAGGGGACATTACTGCAGATCCCAAAGAAATTTAAAAAATCATAAGAGGATACTATGAACAACTGTACACTAAGAAGAAACTAGATAATGTAGAGGAAATGGACAATTTCCTGGAAACACACGAACACCTAGACTGACCAGAGAAGAAATAGAAGAGCTCAAAACACCAATCACAAGCAAAGATATCCAATCAGTCATTGAAAAGCTTCTCATAAATGCCCAGGGCCAGATGGCTTCACAGGGGAATTCTACAAAACTTTCCAAAAAGGACTGACACCAGTCTTACTTAAACTCATTCAAATCATTGAAGAAAATGGAACACTACCTAACTCATTTTATGAAGCTAACATCACTCTAATACAAAACAAGGTAAAGATGCTACAAGAAAGGAAAACTGCAGGCCAATTTCCCTCATGAATACAGATGCAAAAATTCTCAACAAAATACTTGTGAAGCGAATCCAAAGACACATTAAAAAAATCATACACCATGACCAAGTGGGGTTCATTCCAGGCATGCAGGGATGGTTTGACATAAGAAAATCAATCAATGTAATACAACAAATTAACAAATCAAAAGGGAAAACTCGAACAATCATCTCAATAGATGCTGAAAAAGCATACGACAAAATTCAGCATCCCTTTCTGATAAAAAAAAAAAACACTTCAAAAGGAAGGAATTCAAGGAAACTTCCTCAGTATGATAAAGGGCATATACGAAAAACCCACAGCCAGCATAGTACGCAATGGTGAGAGAATCAAAGCCTTCCCTCTAAGATCAGGAATGAGACAAGGATGTCTGCTGTCATCATTGTTATTCAACATTGTGCTACAAGTGCTCACCAGAGCAATCTGGCAAGGCAAAGTAATAAAAGGTATCCAAATTGGAAAGGAAGAAGTAAAACTGTCCTTATTTGCAGATGACATGATCTTATATTTCGAAAACCCTGAGAAATTGATGACACAGCTACTTGAGCTAATAAATTTAGCAAAGTAGCAGGATACAAGATTAATGCACATAAGTCAGTAATGTTCCTATACACTAGAAATGACCTAACTGAAGAGACATTTAAGAAAAAGATTCCATTCTCGGTAACAACTAAAAAAATCAAGTACCTAGGAAGAAGCTACCAAGGATGTAAAAGACATATACATAAATATTACATAAATATTACTAAAAGAAATAGAAGGTATACCGGTTTGTATATATTATGTCCCCCAGAAAAAGCCATGTTCATTGATGTGATCTTGTGGGGGCAGACATTAGTGTTGATTAAGTTGGAAACTTTGGATTAGGTTGTTTCCATGGAGATGTGACCCACCCAACTGTAGGTGATAACTCTGATTAGGTAATTTCCTTGGAGTCGTGGCCCCACACATTCTGCACAGGCCTTGACTAGTTTACTAGAGCCCTATAATAAGAGTTCAGTCAGAAGGAGCTTGCTGCTGCAACTTAGACACATTTTGAAGATGGCTGTTGAAAACAGAGTTTTGCTGATGCTCTGGAGGTACTAGCCCAGAGTTTGTCCCGAGAAGCTGACACAGCATCATTTTGGAGAATGCCATTTTGAAACACAACCTGAGAGCAACTAAGAGTGACATTTTGGAGAATACTGCAGCCTAGAGAGGAACATTCTGGGAGAAAGCCATTTGGAAACCAGAACTCCAGAGCAGACGCCAGCCACATGACTTCAAGCTAACAGAGGTTTTCCGGATGCCATTGGCCATCCTCCAGTGAAGGTACCCAATTGTTGATGCCTTAACTTGGACATTTTATGGCCTTAAGACTGTAACTGTGTAACCAAATTAACCCCCTTTTATAATAAAAGCCATTTCTGGTGTTTTGCATTCTGGCAGCATTAGCAAACCAGAAC
Organism: Choloepus didactylus; assembly: GCF_015220235.1. Lineage (NCBI taxonomy): Eukaryota > Metazoa > Chordata > Mammalia > Pilosa > Megalonychidae > Choloepus > Choloepus didactylus. Next base: position 144,051,607 of record NC_051334.1, read on the forward strand.
AGAAGGGGACCTAAAAAGATGGAAAGATATTCCATGTTCATGGATAGGAAGGCTAAATGTCATTAAGATGTCAATTCTACCCAAACTCATCTAAAGATTCAATGCAATTCCAATCAAAATTCCAGCAACCTACTTTGCAGACTTGGAAAAGCTAGTTATCAAATTTATTTGGAAGGGAAAGATGTCTCGAATAGCTAAAAACACTGAAAAAGAAAATAGAAGTGGGAGGACTTATACTTCCTGACTTTTATGCTTACTATAAAGCCACAGTAGTCAAAACAGCATAGTATTGACAGAAGGATAGACATATTGATCAATGGAATTGAATTGAGAATTCAGAGATAGACCCCCAGATCTATAGTTGACTGATCTTTGATAAGACCTCCAAAACCACTGAACTGGGACATAACAGTCTATTCAACAAAAGGCGCTGGGATAGCTGGATATCCATATCCAAAACAATGAAAGAGGACCCCTACCTCACACTCTACACAAAAATTACATCAAAGTGGATCAAAGACCTCAATATAAGAGACAGTACCATGAAACTCCTAGAAGATAATGTAGGGGAACATCTTCAAGACCTTGTATTAGGAGGTCGCTTCTTAGACCTTACACCCAAAGCACAAGCAATGAAAGAAAAAAATAGATAAATGGGAACTCCTCAAAATTAAAAGCTTCTGTACCTCAAAAGAATTTGACAAAAAGGTGATGGGGCAGCCAACTCAATGGGAAAAAATATTTGGAAACCATGTATCTGACAAAAGACTGATATCTTGCATATATAAAGAAATCCTACAACTCAACGACAATAGTACAAACAACCCAATTATAAAATGGGCAAAAGATATGAAAAGACATGTCACTGAAGAGGAAATATGAGTGGCTAAAAAACACATGAAAATATGCTCATCTTCACTACCAATTAGGGAGATGCAAATTAAGACCACAGTGAGATATCATCTCACACCTATTAGAATGGCTGTCATTAAACAAACAAGAAACTACAAATACTGGAGAGGATGTGGAGAAATTGGAACTCTTATTCATTGCTGGTAGGACTGTATAATGAATGATACAGCCACTCTGGAGGACAGTCTGGTGGTTCCTGAGAAAACTAGACATCAAGTTACCCTTCGATCCAGCAATTTCACTTCTCGGTATATACCCAGAAGATCTGAAAGCTGTGACACGAACAGATATTTGCACACTGATGTTCATAGCGGCATTATTCACAATTGCCAAGAAATGGAAACAATCAAAATGCCCTTCAACAAATGAGTGGATGAATAAAATGTGGTATATACACACAATGGAATACTAGGTGGCAGTAAGAAGGAATGATGTCATGAAACATATGACAACATGGATGAACCTTGAAGACATAATGCTGAGGGAAATAAGCCAGACACAAAAAGAGAGATATTGTATGTTACCAGTAATGTGAACTCTGTGAAAAATGTAAAATATTTTATATTGTAGTATGAGGAGTCCTAGAGATAGACAGCAACTAGTGAAGGGGGAATGATAATCTAATAAGAACAGATAAGCTATTGAGGGTAATCTCAATGTTATGGGAATGCTCAGGAATGATTATGGTTTGTAAATTTTCTTGGGTACGATAGGCACATGTTGGAAACAATGTAGTTATTTTAGGTTATTTGTTTTTCTTATTCCTTTGTTTTATGAGGGTTTGTTAATTTTCTTGGGGTATGGTAGGAACACGGAAGCAATGCAGCTATATTAGATTATTTGTTTTTCTTATTCCTTTGTTTTGTTTTGTTTGAATTGTTTTTTTAATTTTTTGATAAAGTAAAAAAAGCTATTGTATTTTAAAAACTAGCTTCAATGTTGTTATCTTAGGTCATTTGTTTTTCTTATGCCTTTGTTGACTATGGTTTGTTAATTTTCTTGGGGTATGGTAGGAACATGTTGGAAGCAAAGTAGTTATTTTAGGTATTTGTTTTCCATATTCCTTTGTTTCATTGTTTGAAATGTTTTTTTTGTTTGTTTTTTAATTTTTCAATAAATAAAGTTAAAAAAGACATTACATATAGTATAAGAACTTAAGGTCTCTAGTATAATCATTAAAGGGGCTTAAGACTTGATGTTTAACTAAGGTTAGTGTTTAAGACTAAGATACAATCAATGCCATTTTTACATCCTTTCTCCTCTGGGGAGATTGTTTACTTTCTTGACTTCTGTTCTTGGCTAAAGCAGGTCTGTTACGGGCCTTTAGGATGGGGCCCAGGCATCGGGCCACCACACACAGCTTTAAGAAACAGTAGAGGAAGCCTGAGGTGCCTTTGCTGGCCCTCCCTTGTCCCCTCTGAGGCTTGGTGTGGAGCCAGCCTGCAGTCCCATTGTGGGTTCACAGTCCTATTCTGGAAGGAAGAGAGTACGTATGGTCATCCTGTGATGCCTGTATGTAGATGCATATCCCTCTGGTGGCAGCTTGAAAGCCTGAACCTGGAAACTCATCTTAGGCTTGCCCTCCCAGGACTTGCCCTGCAGGCAGGAACAGCTTGCAGATAGCTAAATCAGTGTTAAAAATGTAAGTGAAAGGGGCCTAGTGCAAACAGTTACCTGCTTTAAGTCATACAGTGGAGCTTTGGGAAGGGGAGAACATCCATTTCATAGGGAGTAGAGGGGGCATTCCAATTCCTGTAAATAGGAGAATTTCAAAGACCATGAGTAAGCATGAGCCTAGGACAAGATACAAGCTCAGATAAGATGGAGAAGACCCTGCATGTCACGTATACTCTGAAGGAGAGCACAGACAATACATAGCCAATTTGCGAAGTCTGCGAAAGGTGTTTTTGTGTTGAGTTGTTTGTTTTGGTTACTCCTGGCACTCAAGGAAATTTGTGTCATATCACTAGCTGGATACAAACTTAAGGAACACACAGCTCAGGGACTAAATTCCAGAGTTGCCACTTGAAATAATTAAAATGTACAAAATCAAAGACTTTAAGACAAATAAATAAATAGCAAATGAAGGTCTATCAAAAGGAACAAATCCATCAACAAAGAAGTTAAGACTTTGTATGTACTGGACAAAGACTTTAGAAAATGATCTTCAGTATGCTCAAAGAGATAAAGGAAAACACAGGGAAAAATAAGTAAAGGATATCAGGAAACCAATGAATGAGCAATGTAAGACAGAAATTTTAACAAGTACTGGAACAGAAATACTGGAGCTGAAAACCACAATAACTAAAACAAAAAAATTCCCTGGAGTGTTTTATCAGCATATTGGAGCTGACAGAAGAAAGACATGGTGAACATGAAGGCAGGAGAATTTAAATGATTCAGGCTGAAACAAAGAATTTAAAAAATGGAACACAGCCTAAGAGACCTGGGGGACACCATCAAATGTACCAATACACATATTATGGGAGTCCTGGAAGGAGAAAAAGAATATTCAAAGAAATAATGATAGAGAACTTCCCAAACTTAGCATATGAATATGCAAATTCAAGAAGCCCAACAAAGTCCAAACAGGATAAACTTGAAGACAACAATGCCCATAAACATAGCAGCCAAACCTTCAAATACAAAGGAGAAGAGTGTTCTGAAAGCTGCAAGAGAAAAGTAATATAGTGATTTGAAGCTGTATGCACCCCAGAAAAATATGTTCTTAAAGTTAATCCATTCTTGTGGGTATAAACCCAAAGTAAATAAGACCTTTTGATAAGGCTACTTCAGTTAAGGTGTGACCCTTCTCAATCAGGATGGGTCTTAATCCTATTACTGGAGTCTTTATAAGAGAATGAAATTCAGACAAAGAAGGAGAAAGCCATGGAATAAAGAGGCTGAAGGCAACAAAACCTGGAAGAGAAGGGAGAGTCTGGCAGAAGCTGCCATGTGTCTTGCCATGTGACTGAGGAGCCAAGGATCACTGGCAGCTGGTCTTCAGGAAGAAAGAATCACCTTGATGATGTCTTGATTTGGAAATTTTCCCAGTCTCAAAGCTGCAAGTGAATAAATTCTAATTCTTTAAGTTGAACAATTTCATGATATTCACTTTGAGCAGCCTAGGAAACTAAAACAGTTATGTACAAGGGAGACCCAATAAGAATAAGTGCCAATTTCTCATCATAAACTATGGAGGCAAGAAGGCAGGTAGACAAAATAGTTAAAGTTCTGAAAGAAAATAATTTTCAACTGTTCTGGTTTGCTAAAGCTGCCAAAATGCAATATACTAGAAATGGACTGGCTTTTATGAAGGGGCTTTATTAGGTTGCAAATGTATAGTTCTAAGGCCACAACAGTGTCTAAATTAAGTTTTCAAAATAGCTTTCTAAAAATGTCTCTGTGTTTCTGACTCTCTTACAGTTTCTCTTCAAAATGTCTCTGACTTTTATCCTCTCATAGAAGACTCCAGCAAGGCTATTAAGACCCACCTTGAATGGGATGGGTCACATCTCCATGGAAGCCACCTAATCAAAAGGTCCCATCCACAATAGGTCTGCCCCCACAAGATTACATTAAAAGAACACAGTCTTGAGAAACTAAGATGGCAGCTAGGTGAGACGGAGAAAAAACACCTCCGTGAAAAACACTAGATAAAACCAGACGGTGACCCAGAATACCGGTTACAGCAATGCGCCAGCTGGACGAGGTCTGCTAGTTCCACAGGGGCCGTATACTTGGTGAAACCGGGAGTCTGCAATCTGAAACGAGTGAGTGAGCTGGCTGGAAGACCAGCAGCCGTGCGGCGGTCTGGGGAAGCCGGGGTTTGGTGTTTGGAGACTGACGGGCTTTTTAAAAAAAAAAAATAAAGGGAAAAATCCAGGAGCAGCTGCAGCAGCGATAGTGGGAACCACGCAGTAAAACACAGCAAGAGGGGGCTGGGCCGGCCTCTCGGTGTCTGGCCTGGAAGATAGCCCGCTACAGATACCCTCGGGGCTGGGGGAACGGAGGGGAGAGCCAGACGCCGAAAGAAACCCTGCGGCTAGCAGCTGGCTCCCCGGAGGGCTGGATAAACTCCTGCCTGGGGCCATGCCCACAGCCCAAAGCCCCACCAGTTGTCCCGGAGCTGGGAAGGAAGAACTGTGCGAGGAGGGGGGTGTGGAGACGCCCCGTTTGGCCATCTTTGCATCAGGCTGAAAGCGCCCCGGCACAGCCCGGTGGCCCAGGGCTTCCCTTGAGGGACGGCGTGCACTGGTGATGTAGCACGGCATTCCCTTGGCAGAGCTCCTGGAGGATCGCGGCTGGGCGGGGGGACCCAATCGGAGAACCCAGGGACACTACGCCAAGTCCGGTGGTTTGTGGGACAGTGAGAGAGAGGGTCTGGGGCTGAAATGAAATGAAGGCTTAGACTCTTGTGGTGGCCTTGAATCTCTGGGAACCTGGGGGATTTGAATATTAAAGCCATCCTTCCTCCCTGGCCACCCGTACACATGCCCCACATTCAGGGCGGATGGCTCCAGCAACACACCCAAACTGAGTTCTCCAACTGAACCCCACAAGAATCATTTCCCCACACACTGCAGGGACAAGATGGAGAACTGACTTGAGGGGTATAGGTGACTCACAGATGCCATCTGCTGGTTAGTTAGAGAAAGTGTACGCCACCAAACTGTGTTTCTGAAAAATTAGATAGGTATTTTTTTTTACAACTTGAAAGAATCCTATCAAGCAAAGCAAATGCCAAGAGGCCAAAAACAACAGAAAACCTTAATGTATATGATAAAACCAGATGATATGGAGAATCCAACTCCAAACACACAAAACAAGATATCGGAAGAAACACTGTACCTCGCACAATTAATCAAAGAACTAAAATCGAGGAATGAAAACATGGCAAAGGACTTAACGTACATCAAGAAGACCACGGCCCAGGATATACGCGACATAAAGAAGACCCTAGAAGAGCATAAAGAAGACATTGCAAGAGTAAATAAAAAAATAGAAGATCTTATGGAAATTAAAGAAACTGTTGGCCAAATTAAAAGACTCTGGACATTCACAATACAAGACTAGAGGAAGCTGAACATCTCAGTGTCCTAGAAGTCCACAGAACAGAAAATGAAAGAACAAAAGAAAGAATGGAGAAAAAAATTGAAAAAATCAAAATGGATCTCAGGGATATGATAGATAAAATAAAACATCCAAACTTAAGACTCATTGGTGTCCCAGAAGAGGAAGAGAAGGGTAAAGGTCTAGAAAGAGTATTCAAAGAAATTGTTGGGAGTTGTATAAAAATGTAGCTTATGAGGGGTGACAAGGGGATTGGGAAAGCCATAAGGACCACACTCCACTTCGTCTAGTTTATGGATGGATGAGTAGAAAAATAGGGGAAGGAAACAAACAGACAAAGGTACCCAGTGTTCTTTTTTACTTCAATTGCTCTTTTTCACTCTAATTATTATTCTTGTTATTCTTGTGTGTGTGCTAATGAAGGTGTCAGGGATTGATTTGGGTGATGAATGTACAACTATGTAATGGTACTGTGAACAATCGAAAGTACGATTTGTTTTGTATGACTGCGTGGTATATGAATATATCTCAATAAAATGAAGATTAAAAAAAAAAAAAAAAAGACATAATGCTGAGCAAAATAAGCCAGGCACAAAAAGAGAGATATTGTATGTTACCACTAATGTGAATTCTGTGAAAAATGTACAATGTTTTATACTGTAGAATGTAGGGGACCTAGAGATACCAATTAGTGGAGGGGGAATGATAATCTAATAAGAACAGATAAACTATGGAGGGTAATCTCAATGTTATGGGAATGCTCAGGAATGATTATGGTTTGTAAACTTTCTTGGATATAGTAAGATCATGTTGGAAGCAATAGAGTTATTTTAGGTTTTTTTTTTCTCTTATTCCTTTGTTTTCTTAGGGGTTGTTAATTTTCTTGGGGTATGGTAGGAACATGTTGGAAGCAATGTAGTTATTTTAGATTATTTGTTTTTCTTACTCCTCTGTTTGGACATGGTTTATTAATTTTCTTGGGGTATGGTAGGAACATATTGGAAGCAAAGTAGTTATTTTAGGTTATTTGTTTTCCTTAATCCATTGCTTTGTTTGAAATGTTGTGGGGTTTTTTTGGTTGTTGTTTGCCTGTTTGTTTTTAATTTTTTGATAAACAAAGTTAAAAAATTGAAAAAAAATCAGTAGAAAAATGGGAGTAAAAACTAAATGACAAATAGGGTGGGATGGGGGGATGGTTTGGGTATTCTCTTTTCACTTTTATTTTTTATTCTTATTCTGATTCTTTCTGATGTAAGGAAAATGTTCAGAAATAGATTGTGGTGATGAACGCATAACTATATGATCATACTGTGAACAGTTGATTGTATACCATGGATGACTGTATGGTTTATGAATATATTTCAATAAAACTGAATTAAAAAAAATTGTTCGGGAAAACTTCCCAAACCTTATACACAATATACATACACAAAGCATAAATGCCCAGTGAACTCCAAATAGAATAAATCCAAATAAACCCACTCCAAGACATAGTCTGATCAGACTCTCAAATACTGAAGAGAAGGAGCAAGTTCTGAAAGCAGCAAGAGAAAAGCAATTCACCACATACAAAGGAAACAACATAAGACTAAGTAGTGACTACTCAGTGGCCACCATGGAGGTGAGAAGGCAGTGGCATGACAATTTAAAATTCTGAGAGAGAAAAATTTCCAACCAAGAATACTTTATCCAGCAAAACTCTCTTTCAAATTCGAGGGAGAGCTTAAATTTTTCACAGACAAACAAATCCTGAGAGACTTTGCCAATAAAAGACCTGCCCTACTTCAGATACTAAAGGGAGCCCTACCAATGGAGAAACAAGGAAAGGAGAAAGAGATATAGAGAATTTTAACTGACATATATAGTACCTTACATCCCAAATCACCAGGACACTCATTTTTCTCCAGTGATCACAGGTCTTTCTCCAGAAGGGAACATAAGCTGGGACATAAAACAAGCCTCAAGAAATTAAAAAAAAAAAATTGAATATACTCAAAGCACATTCTCCAACCACAATGGAATACAAATAGAAGTCAATGATTTTTGAAATGTAACTCCACTATTTACTTCCTACATGATATAAAACACACAAACTCTAATGACAAATCAGTGGTTTTGAACTCAACATAAAATATGTAATTTTAGACAACTATATAAAGGTGGGAGAATGGAGGAGTATAGGAACATAGTTTATGTGTCCTATTGAAGTGAAGGTGGTATCAAAGAAAAACAAGATTGTTATGGATTTAAGAGGTTAATTTTAAGCCCCACAGTAAACACAAAGAAATTATTAGAGAATATAACCATAGAGATGAAAAGTAGAGTTTGGGTTAAGAGAAATGGGGGAAGGGGCAATGGGGAGTTAAGAAATGAGTTTAGGGTTGCTGTTTGAGGTGAAGGGAAATTTCTAGTAATGGATGGTGGGAAAGAGCATTACAACATTCTAAATGTGATTAATCCCACTAATGGAAGGCTAGGGAGGGGGTGGAATGGGAAGATTTAGGCTGTATATATGTTTCCACAATTGGAAAAAAAAAAAGACAGTCTAAATAGATGACAATTGAATGCCAAGGATGAACTTGGATGGGATTGGAGGATAGAGGACAGATGGCTCAAAGAGACACAGTTGAGACATAAGGAAAAGGAAATATAGAATGTAAGCTTTGTATCATTGTTGAATCTCTTGTACTTCTTAGCTGCGCTTAATGGGATTGCATAAAAGAATGTTCTTGTTCATGGGAAGTGTATGCATGAATTATAGTGTATGTTCAAGGATGTGTGCAGCTAGCTCTCATATGTTCAGAAGACACAGCAATAGATGATGGATGATAGATAGGGAAGGAAAGAAATAGCGATGTGACAGCATGTTAAAGTTGGTGGATTGGGCTATCGGGGGAGGGGGGTCAGTGTATGATGGAATTCTGTGTATGGGGTTAGTATTGTTCTTGCACCTGTTCCTATAACTTTGAATTTATTTCAAAAAAAAAGAACATAGTCTTTTATTGGGTACATAACAGATTCAAACAAGCACACCAACAAAAATTTGATAGCTGGTAAGACTCTTTTTCAAAAATGAGGGAGAGATTGACATTCCAAGATAAACAAAAGCTGTGGGAGTTAATCAGCACTAGATCAGTCCTACAAGAGATGCTAAAAGGAGTTCTTCAGATTGAAAGGAAAGGAAACTATGCAGTGGATCAAAGTAGAATAAAGAATAAAGAACTTGGGTAAATGTAACCTTATGGGTAATTAAAAATGTCAATACTATTGTACTGTACTTTTGGTATACAATTCCACTTTATACTTTATACAGGTTCTAAAATGTAATTGCATAAAAGGTAATGATAGACTGATGTCATCAAGATGGTGACATAAGACATCCACAGAAAAGTTTCTCCTAAGAAACAATAAAAGGGCAAGTCACTCTTTTGGAACCCTTGAGGACACTAGAGACTGGAGACTCTACAGGTTCTTATTCAAAGAAAAACACCAAAAAAAGAAGGTAGGAGATCTGTGACTCAGACATGCCAGTCTGCCCCCCTTCCCCACACTCAGTTCCTCATGGCTTAAGAGTTATACAGTGGCAGAACTCTGGCCTGGACACCTCCTGCTGTGGTCACAGACCACTCACAGAAGCAATTTAGAGCCCCATGCATATTCAGGGACAGGGATCCAAAGCCAAACAGATCCATGGCAGAGTCCAAGAAGTCCACAAGGGTGTGCATTCAAAAGGGCCCCCATGAAACAAAAGAGACCCATGACTGACTGTTGGCAAATGGTACACACACTCAACCAGGTCTCTTGTTGCTGGAGCACCAAAAAAAAAAAACAAAAAACAAAAAACAAAAAACAAAAAACAGACATTTTTGAACAGTGACCCGATATGGCTCCCTGGAGCTATGGGATAACCTAATGAGGAAGTTACTAGAGGCAGAAAAACCTAACTTGAAAAAAGGAACACTGAACTGATGTAGGACATGTTGGCCCCAAGGGCTGAAAGTTGTAATGAAAAGGAGGCACAGAGTGAGAGAGCAGTTGAGCAAATTATAGCTGCTGGGAGGAAAATCTGCACAAAAACAAACAGGATAGTTCAGGACTCCTGTAGAAGGAACAAAGGAAAGGAAATCTTCTGGAGATGAAGCAATTGCATCTATAAGGGCAATCTTAAAAGTTACAACCATGTTCAGTGCAAAAAAGAGGTGCAGAAGACCTCAGAAAATCTGAACAGTTAAACATGGGCTGATCTAAAGGTTGAGTATGAGCTGGACCAAGCATTGAAGAAGAGCTGTGACACAGCCAATCTACAATAAAACATAGCCAAGGGCAAGAAAAATGACTTTCAGAGTTAACATCTCAAAATAACCAGATGCTCAAAAATCAGAAAAAAATCACAAGCTATACTAAGAAACAGGAAGCTATGGCTCATTCAAGGAGGCAAATTAAAAGTTCAGAGGAAACAGGGACTTTGTAACAACTAATCAAAGAAGTTCAAACAAATCTCCTAAATCAATTCAAGGAGTTGAAGGAAAATAAGGATAGAAATAAACTAAATATGGATATGGAGCTGAAGGACAAGAAAATATGTGAACAAAAAGAATTATAAAGTTTAAAAAGAAACATGACAGAACTAATGGGGATGAAAAACACAATAATGAAGATTAAAATTCACTGGAGGCATACAAAGCCAGATTTGAACAGGCAGAAGAAAGAATTAGCAAACTAGAATACAGGACAATGGAAATCATACAGTCGGAAGAAGAGATGGGAAAAAAAGAGAAAAAAGTAAGCAAAGTCTAAGGGACCTGTGTGAAAGCATGAAGCATAACAACATACACATCATGGGAGCCCCAGAAGGATATGAGGAGGGAAAAGGGTCAGAAAGAAAATGTCAAGAAATAATGGCTGAGGATTTCCCAACTCTTACAAAAGACCTTAGTAAACATGCCCATGAAACATAACATACTCCAAACATTCTGATAAACTCTAATAGACCTTCTCCAAGATACATACTAATCAGAATGTCAAATGCCAAAGATAAGGAGAGAATTCTGAAAGCAGAAAGAGAAAAGCAATTAATCACATACAAGGGATCCTCAAAAAGACTAAATACCGAGTTATCATCAGAAATCATGCAGGCAAGAAGGCAGTGGTATGATATACATAAGGTGGTGAAAGAGAAAAACTACTCTACTAGTCGAAAATTATTTATCTGGCAAAACTGTCTTTCATAAATGAGGGAGAGTTTAAGACATTCACAGAACAACAAAAACTAAGAGAGTTTGTCACCAAAAGACCTACTCTATGAGAATTGCTAAAGGGAGTTTTTCATGTTTAAAGGAAAAGATAAGAGAGCGTGGCTTGGAGCAGTAGGAAGAAGTGAAGATCTTCAGTAAAAGTAACTAAATGGGTAAATGCAAAACCTAATAGTACTGTAGCCTCAATATATAACACTACTCTTCTTTCATATGAGATTTAGAATAACTTGAATAAGAAATAATCATATTTCTTTATAAATGACATGTAAAATGTAAAAAGGTAATGTGTGACAAAAACAACGTAAAGGGGAAATTGAGGGATATGGGAGCAGAGAATGTGTATGCTATTGAAGTTGGTATCTTTTCAAACTAATAAACTACAGATTTCAATTTTTTAGCATAACCCCCAGGGTAACTACAAAGAAAGTAATATAAAAATATACAGGCACTGAAATGAGAAAGGGATCAATCAGTTACATCACAGAAGATCAACTATACAAAAAAGAAGGCTACATAAAGGAAAAGAGAGACAAAAAATAGAAAACATAAAAAACAAAGGACAAAATAGCTGAAGTAAATCCTGCCTTATCAGCAATAACACTGTTAATGGATTAAATGCTCCAATCAAAAGACACAGATTGGCAGAATGGGTAAAAAAGCGTGGTCCAAGTATATGTTGGATACAACAGACTAATTTAAACCCAAAGACACAAATAGGTTGAAAGCGAAAGGATGTAAAAAGATATTCCATGCAAATAATAACCAAAAGAGAGCTGTAGCTGTACAGATATCAGACAAAATAGTCTTTAAGTCAAAATATGTCTCTCTAGCTAAGCCAACTTAGCAGGTGAAATCATGCCCTCCCCCCTACATGGGATCTGACACCCAGGGGAGTGAATCTCCCTGGCAAAGTGAAATATGACTCCCAGGGAGGAATCTAGACCCGGCATCATGGGATGGAGAACATCTTCTTGACCAAAAGGGGGATGTGAAAGGAAATGAAATAAGTTTCAGTGGCAGAGAGATTCCAAAAGGAGCTGAGAGGTCACTCTGGTGGGCACTCTTTTTTTTTTTTTTTTTTTATCATCATTTTATTGAGATATATTCACATACCACGCAGTCATACAAAACAAATTGTACTTTCGATTGTTTACAGTACCATTACATAGTTGTACATTCATCACCTAAATCAATCCCTGACAACTTCATTAGCACACACACAAAAATAACAAGAGTAATAATTAGAGTGAAAAAGAGCAATTGAAGTAAAAAAGAACACTGGGTACCTTTGTCTGTTTGTTTCCTTCCCCTACTTTTCTACACATCCATCCACAAACTAGACAAAGTGGAGTGTGGTCCTTATGGCTTTCCCAATCCCATTGTCACCCCCCACAAGCTACATTTTTATACAACTGTCTTCGAGATTCATGGGTTCTGGGTTGTAGTTTAATAGTTTCAGGTATCCACCACCAGCTACCCCAATTCTTTTTTTTTTTTTTTTTTTTTTTTTAAATCATCATTTTATTGAGATATATTCACATACCACGCAGTCATACAAAACAAATTGTACTTTCGATTGTTTACAGTACCATTACATAGTTGTACATTCATCACCTAAATCAATCCCTGACACCTTCATTAGCACACACACAAAAATAACAAGAATAATAATTAGAGTGAAAAAGAGCAATTGAAGTAAAAAAGAACACTGGGTACCTTTGTCTGTCTGTTTCCCTCCCCTACTTTTCTACACATCTATCCATAAACTAGACAAAGTGGAGTGTGGTCCTTATGGCTTTCCCAATCCCATTGTCACCCCTCATAAGCTACATTTTTATACAACTGTCTTCGAGATTCATGGGTTCTGGGTTGTAGTTTGATAGTTTCAGGTATCCACCACCAGCTACCCCAATTCTTTAGAACCTAAAAAGGGTTGTCTAAAGTGTGCATAAGAGTGCCCACCAGAGTGACCTCTCGGCTCCTTTTGGAATCTCTCTGCCACTGAAGCTTATTTCATTTCCTTTCACATCCCCCTTTTGGTCAAGAAGATGTTCTCCATCCCACGATGCCGGGTCTACATTCCTCTCCGGGAGTCATATTCCACGTTGCCAGGGAGATTCACTCCCCTGGGTGTCTGGTCCCACGTAGGGGGGAGGGCAGTGATTTCACCTTTCAAGTTGGCTTAGCCAGAGAGAGAGGGCCACATCTGAGCAACAAAGAGGCATTCAGGAGGAGACTCTTAGGCACAAATATAGGGAGGCCTAGCCTCTCCTTTGCAGCAACCGTCTTCCCAAGGGTAAAACTTATGGGAGAGGGCTCAACCCATCAAACCACCAGTCCCCTATGTCTGTGGTCATGTTAGCAACCATGGAGGTGGGGTAGGCGAATACCCCTGCATTCTCCACAGGCTCCTCAAGGGGGCACTACATCTTTTTTTTTTTTTCCTTGTTTGTCTTTTTTCTTTTCTTTTTTTTTTTTAACTTTCCCTTCTTTTTTAAATCAACTGTATGAAAAAAAAAGTTAAAAAGAAAACAAACATACAATAAAAGAACATTTCAAAGAGACCATAACAAGGGAGTAAGAAAAAGACAACTAACCTAAGATAACTGCTTAACTTCCAACATGTTCCTACTTTACCCCAAGAAAGTTACATAATACAGCAACATTTCAGTGAACTTGTTCCTACTACATCCATCAGAAATTAACAGACCATAGTCATTTCTGGGCATCCCCAGAACGTTAAATAGCTTATCTGTTCTTCTTGGATTATTGTTCCCCCTTCCTTAATTGCTCTCTACTGCTAGTTCCCCTACATTCTACATTATAAACCATTTGTTTTACATTTTTCAAAGTTCACATTAGTGGTAGCATATAATATTTCTCTTTTTGTGCCTGGCTTATTTCGCTCAGCATTATGTCTTCAAGGTTCATCCATGTTGTCATATGTTTCACCAGATCGTTCCTTCTTACTGCCGCGTAGTATTCCATCGTGTGTATATACCACATTTTATTTATCCACTCATCTGTTGAAGGACATTTGGGTTGTTTCCATCTCTTGGCAATTGTGAATAATGCTGCTATGAACATTGGCGTGCAGATATCTGTTCGTGTCACTGCTTTCCGATCTTCCGGGTATATACCGAGAAGTGCAATCGCTGGATCGAATGGTAGCTCTATATCTAGTTTTCTAAGGAACTGCCAGACTGACTTCCAGAGTGGCTGAACCATTATACAGTCCCACCAACAATGAATAAGAGTTCCAATTTCTCCACATCCCCTCCAGCATTTGTAGTTTCCTGTTTGTTTAATGGCAGCCATTCTAACCGGTGTTAGATGGTATCTCATTGTGGTTTTAGTTTGCATCTCTCTAATAGCTAGTGAAGCTGAACATTTTTTCATGTGTTTCTTGGCCATTTGTATTTCCTCTTCAGAGAACTGTCTTTTCATATCCTTTGCCCATTTTATAATTGGGCTGGCTGTACTATTGTCATTGAGTTGTAGGATTTCTTTGTATATGCAAGATATCAGTCTTTTGTCAGATACATGGTTTCCAAAAATTTTTTCCCATTGAGTTGGCTGCCTCTTTACCTTTTTGAGAAATTCCTTTGAGGTGCAGAAACTTCTAAGCTTGAGGAGTTCCCATTTATCTATTTTCTCTTTTGTTGCTTGTGCTTTGGGTGTAAAGTCTAGGAAGTGGCCGCCTAATACAAGGTCTTGAAGATGTTTTCCTACATTATCTTCTAGGAGTTTTATGGTACTTTCTTTTATATTGAGATCTTTGGTCCATTTTGAGTTAATTTTTGTGTAGGGTGTGAGGTAGGGGTCCTCTTTCATTCTTTTGGATATGGATATCCAACTCTCCCAGCCCCATTTGTTGAAAAGACCATTATGACTCAGTTCGGTGACTTTGGGGGCCTTATCAAAGATCAGTCGGCCATAGATCTGAGGGTCTATCTCTGAATTCTCAATTCGATTCCATTGATCTATACGTCTATCTTTGTGCCAGTACCATGCTGTTTTGGCAACTGTGGCTTTATAATAAGCTTCAAAGTCAGGGAGTGTAAGTCCTCCCACTTCGTTTTTCTTTTTTAGAGTGTCTTTAGCAATTCGAGGCATCTTCCCTTTCCAAATAAATTTGATAACTAGCTTTTCCAAGTCTGCAAAGTAGGTTGTTGGAATTTTGATTGGGATTGCATTGAATCTGTAGATGAGTTTGGGTAGAATTGACATCTTAATGACATTTAGCCTTCCTATCCATGAACATGGAATATTTTTCCATCTTTTAAGGTCCCCTTCTATTTCTTTTAGTAGAGTTATGTAGTTTTCTTTGTATAGGTCTTTTACATCTTTGGTTAAGTTTATTCCTAGGTACTTGATTTTTTTAGTTGCTATTGAAAATGGTATCTTTTTCTTGAGTGTCACTTCAGTTTGTTCATTTCTAGCATATAGAAACATTACTGACTTATGTGCATTAATCTTGTATCCCGCTACTTTGCTAAATTTGTTTATTAGCTCTAGTAGGTGTATCGTCGATTTCTCAGGGTTTTCTAGATATAAGATCATATCATCTGCAAACAATGACAGTTTTACTTCTTCTTTTCCAATTTGGATGCCTTTTATTTCTTTGTCTTGCCGGATTGCCCTGGCTAGCACTTCCAGCACAATGTTGAATAACAGTGGTGACAGCGGGCATCCTTGTCTTGTTCCTGATCTTAGAGGGAAGGCTTTCAGTCTCTCACCGTTGAGTACTATGCTGGCTGTGGGTTTTTTCATATATGCTCTTTATCATGTTGAGGAAGTTTCCTTCAATTCCTACCTTTTTGAAGTGTTTTTATCAAAAAGGGATGTTGGATTTTGTCAAATGCTTTTTCAGCATCTATTGAGATGATCAATTGATTTTTCCCTTTCGAGTTTTTAATGTGTTGTAATACATTGATTGTTTTTCTTATGTTGAACCATCCTTGCATGCCTGGAATGAACCCCACTTGGTCATGGTGTATGATTTTTTTAATGTGTCTTTGGATTCGATTTGCAAGTATTTTGTTGAGGATTTTTGCATCTATATTCATTAGGGAGATTGGCCGGTAGTTTTCCTTTTTTGTAGCATCTTTGCCTGGTTTTGGTATTAGATTGATGTTAGCTTCATAGAATGAGTTAGGTAGTGTTCCATTTTTTTCAATGTTTTGAAAGAGTTTGAGTAAGATTGGTGTCAGTTGTTTCTGGAAAGTTTGGTAGAATTCCCCTGTGAAGCCATCTGGCCCTGGGCATTTATTTGTGGGAAGATTTTTGATGACTGATTGGATCTCTTTGCTTGTGATGGGTTGGTTGAGGTCTTCTATTTCTTCTCTGGTCAGTCTAGGTTGTTCATATGTTTCCAGGAAATTGTCCATTTCTTCTACATTATCCAGTTTGTTGCCATACAGTTGTTCATAATATCCTCTTATAATTTTTTTAATTTCTTCAGGATCTGCGGTTATGTCACCTTTTTCATTCATTATTTTGTTTATATGGGTCTTCTCTCTTTTTGATTTTGTCAGTCTAGCTAGGGGCTTGTCAATCTTGTTGATCTTCTCAAAGAACCAACTTTTTTTTTTTTTTTTTAATCATCATTTTATTGAGATATATTCACATACCACGCAGTCATACAAAACAAATTGTACTTTCGATTGTTTACAGTACCATTACATAGTTGTACATTCATCACCTAAATCAATCCCTGACACCTTCATTAGCACACACACAAAAATAACAAGAATAATAATTAGAGTGAAAAAGAGCAATTGAAGTAAAAAAGAACACTGGGTACCTTTATCTGTTTGTTTGCTTCCCCTACTTTTCTACACATCCATCCATAAACTAGACAAAGTGGAGTTTGGTCCTTATGGCATTCCCAATCCCACTGTCACCCCTCATAAGCTACATTTTTATACAACTGTCTTCGAGATTCATGGGTTCTGGGTTGTAGTTTAAAAGTTTCAGGTATCCACCACCAGCTACCCCAATTCTTTAGAACCTAAAAAAGGTTGTCTAAAGTGTGCGTAAGAGTGCCCACCAGAGTGATCTCTCAGCTCGTTTTGGAATTTCTCTGCCACTGAAGCTTATTTCATTTCCTTTCACATCCCCCTTTTGGTCAAGAAGATGTTCTCCATCCCACGATGCCGGGTCTACATTCCTCCCTGGGAGTCATATTCCACGTTGCCAGGGAGATTCACTTCCCTGGGTGTCTGATCCCACGTAGGGGGGAGGGCAGTGATTTCACCTTTCAAGTTGGCTTAGCCAGAGAGACAGGGCCACATCTGAGCAACAAAGAGGCATTCAGGAGGAGACTCTTAGGCACAAATACAGGGAGGCCTAGCCTCTCCTTTGCAGCAACCGTCTTCCCAAGGGTGAAACTTATGGTAGAGGGCTCAACCCATCAAACCACCAGTCCCCTATGTCTGTGGTCATGTTAGCAACCATGGAGGTGGGGTAGGCGAATACCCCTGCATTCTCCACAGGCTCCTCAAGGGGGGCACTACATCTTTTTTTTTTTTTTTCTTTGTTTGTCTTTTTTCTTTTTTTTTTTTTAACTTTCCCTTCTTTTTTAAATCAACTGTATGAAAAAAAAAGTTAAAAAGAAAACAAACATACAATAAAAGAACATTTCAAAGAGACCATAACAAGGGAGTAAGAAAAAGACAACTAACCTAAGATAACTGCTTAACTTCCAACATGTTCCTACTTTACCCCAAGAAAGTTACATAATATAGCAACATTTCAGTGAACTTGTTCCTACTACATCCATCAGAAATTAACAGACCATAGTCATTTCTGGGCATCCCCAGAACGTTAAATAGCTTATCTGTTCTTCTTGGATTATTGTTCCCTCTTCCTTAATTGCTCTCTACTGCTAGTTCCCCTACATTCTACATTATAAACCATTTGTTTTACATTTTTCAAAGTTCACATTAGTGGTAGCATATAATATTTCTCTTTTTGTGCCTGGCTTATTTCGCTCAGCATTATGTCTTCAAGGTTCATCCATGTTGTCATATGTTTCACCAGATCGTTCCTTCTTACTGCCGCGTAGTATTCCATCGTGTGTATATACCACATTTTATTTATCCACTCATCTGTTGAAGGACATTTGGGTTGTTTCCATCTCTTGGCAATTGTGAATAATGCTGCTATGAACATTGGCGTGCAGATATCTGTTCGTGTCACTGCTTTCCGATCTTCCGGGTATATACCGAGAAGTGCAATCGCTGGATCGAATGGTAGCTCTATATCTAGTTTTCTAAGGAACTGCCAGACTGACTTCCAGAGTGGCTGAACCATTATACAGTCCCACCAACAATGAATAAGAGTTCCAATTTCTCCACATCCCCTCCAGCATTTGTAGTTTCCTGTTTGTTTAATGGCAGCCATTCTAACCGGTGTTAGATGGTATCTCATTGTGGTCTTAATTTGCATCTCTCTAATAGCTAGTGAAGCTGAACATTTTTTCATGTGTTTCTTGGCCATTTGTATTTCCTCTTCAGAGAACTGTCTTTTCATATCTTTTGCCCATTTTATAATTGGGCTGTCTGTACTATTGTCATTGAGTTGTAGGATTTCTTTGTATATGCAAGATATCAGTCTTTTGTCAGATACATGGTTTCCAAAAATTTTTTCCCATTGAGTTGGCTGCCTCTTTACCTTTTTGAGAAATTCCTTTGAGGTGCAGAAACTTCTAAGCTTGAGGAGTTCCCATTTATCTATTTTCTCTTTTGTTGCTTGTGCTTTGGGTGTAAAGTGTAGGAAGTGGCCGCCTAATACAAGGTCTTGAAGATGTTTTCCTACATTATCTTCTAGGAGTTTTATGGTACTTTCTTTTATATTGAGATCTTTGGTCCATTTTGAGTTAATTTTTGTGTAGGGGGTGAGGTAGGGGTCCTCTTTCATTCTTTTGGATATGGATATCCAACTCTCCCAGCCCCATTTGTTGAAAAGACCATTATGACTCAGTTCGGTGACTTTGGGGGCCTTACCAAAGATCAGTCGGCCATAGATCTGAGGGTCTATCTCTGAATTCTCAATTCGATTCCATTGATCTATATGTCTATCTTTGTGCCAGTACCATGCTGTTTTGGCAACTGTGGCTTTATAATAAGCTTCAAAGTCAGGGAGTGTAAGTCCTCCCACTTCGTTTTTCTTTTTTAGAGTGTCTTTAGCAATTCGAGGCATCTTCCCTTTCCAAATAAATTTGATAACTAGCTTTTCCAAGTCTGCAAAGTAGGTTGTTGGAATTTTGATTGGGATTGCATTGAATCTGTAGATGAGTTTGGGTAGAATTGACATCTTAATGACATTTAGCCTTCCTATCCATGAACATGGAATATTTTTCCATCTTTTAAGGTCCCCTTCTATTTCTTTTAGTAGAGTTATGTAGTTTTCTTTGTATAGGTCTTTTACATCTTTGGTTAAGTTTATTCCTAGGTACTTGATTTTTTTAGTTGCTATTGAAAATGGTATCTTTTTCTTGAGTGTCTCTTCAGTTTGTTCATTTCTAGCATATAGAAACATTACTGACTTATGTGCATTAATCTTGTATCCCGCTACTTTGCTAAATTTGTTTATTAGCTCTAGTAGGTGTATCGTTGATTTCTCAGGGTTTTCTAGATATAAGATCATATCATCTGCAAACAATGACAGTTTTACTTCTTCTTTTCCAATTTGGATGCCTTTTATTTCTTTGTCTTGCTGGATTGCCCTGGCTAGCACTTCCAGCACAATGTTGAATAACAGTGGTGACAGCGGGCATCCTTGTCTTGTTCCTGATCTTAGAGGGAAGGCTTTCAGTCTCTCACCATTGAGTACTACGCTGGCTGTGGGTTTTTCATATATGCTCTTTATCATGTTGAGGAAGTTTCCTTCAATTCCTACCTTTTGAAGTGTTTTTATCAAAAAGGGATGTTGGATTTTGTCAAATGCTTTTTCAGCATCTATTGAGATGATCAATTGATTTTTCCCTTTCGAGTTTTTAATGTGTTGTAATACATTGATTGTTTTTCTTATGTTGAACCATCCTTGCATGCCTGGAATGAACCCCACTTGGTCATGGTGTATGATTTTTTTAATGTGTCTTTGGATTCGATTTGCAAGTATTTTGTTGAGGATTTTTGCATCTATATTCATTAGGGAGATTGGCCGGTAGTTTTCCTTTTTTGTAGCATATTTGCCTGGTTTTGGTATTAGATTGATGTTAGCTTCATAAAATGAGTTAGGTAGTGTTCCATTTTTTTCAATGTTTTGAAAGAGTTTGAGTAAGATTGGTGTCAGTTCTTTCTGGAAAGTTTGGTAGAATTCCCCTGTGAAGCCATCTGGCCCTGGGCATTTATTTGTGGGAAGATTTTTGATGACTGATTGGATCTCTTTGCTTGTGATGGGTTGGTTGAGGTCTTCTATTTCTTCTCTGGTCAGTCTAGGTTGTTCATATGTTTCCAGGAAATTGTCCATTTCTTCTACATTATCCAGTTTGTTGCCATACAGTTGTTCATAATATCCTCTTATAAATTTTTTAATTTCTTCAGGATCTGCAGTTATGTCACCTTTTTCATTCATTATTTTGTTTATATGGGTCTTCTCTCTTTTTGATTTTGTCAGTCTAGCTAGGGGCTTGTCAATCTTGTTGATCTTCTCAAAGAACCAACTTTTGGTGATATTTATCCTCTCTATTGTTTTTTTGTTCTCTATGTCACTTATTTCTGCTTTAATCCTTGTTATTTGTTTTCTTGTACTTGGTTTAGGATTGGTTTGCTGTTCATTTTCTAGCTTCTTCAGTTGATCCATTAGTTCTTTGATTTTGGCTCTTTCTTCCTTTTTAATATATGTGTTTAGTGCTATAAATTTCCCCCTTAGCACTGCTTTTGCTGCATTCCATAGGTTTTGGTATGTTGTGTTCTCATTTTCATTCGTCTCTATATATTTAGCAATTTCTCTTGCTATTTCTTCTTTAACCCACTGATTGTTTAGGAGTGTGTTGTTTAACCTCCAGGTATTTGTGAATTTTCTAAGTCTCTGATGGTTATTGACTTCTAATTGTATTCCATTGTGGTCAGAGAATGTGCTTTGAATAATTTCAATCTTTTTAAATTTATTGAGGCTTGTTTTATGTCCCAGCATATGATCTATTCTGGAGAAAGTTCCGTGGGCACTAGAAAAGTATGTGTATCCTGGTGATTTGGGATGTAATGTCCTGTAGATGTCTGTTAAATCTAATTCATTTATCAGATTGTTTAGGTTTTCAATTTCCTTATTGGTCTTCTGTCTGGTTGATCTATCTATAGGAGAGAGTGATGTGTTGAAGTCTCCCACAATTATTGTGGAAACATCAATTGCTTCCTTTAGTTTTGCCAGTGTTTCTTTCATGTATTTTGTGGCACCTTGATTGGGTGCATAGACATTTACGATTGTTATTTCTTCTTGCTGAATTGCCCCTTTTATTAGTATGTAGTGGCCTTCTTTGTCTCTCAAAACATCCCTGCATTTGAAGTCTATTTTATCTGAGATTAATATTGCTACACCTGCTTTCTTTTGGCTGTAGCTTGCATGAAATATTTTTTTCCATCCTTTCACTTTCAGTTTCTTTGTGTCCCTGTGTCTAAGATGAGTCTCTTGTATGCAACATATTGATGGTTCATTTTTTTTGATCCATTCTGCGAATCTATATCTTTTAATTGGGGAGTTTAATCCATTTACATTCAACGTTAAAACCGTGAAGGCATTTCTTGAATCGGCCATCTTATCCTTTGGATTATGTTTGCCATATTTTTCCCTCTCTCTATTAATATCCTTTATTGTACCCATACCGAATCTCTTTAGTACTGAACCTTTCTCCAAGTCTCTCTGTCCTGTCTTTGTTTCTCTGTCTGTAGGGCTCCCTTTAGTATCTCCAGAAGGGCAGGTCTCTTGTTAGCAAATTCTCTCAGCATTTCTTTGTCTGTGAAAAATTTAAGCTCTCCCTCAAATTTGAAGGAGAGCTTTGCTGGATAAAGTATTCTTGGCTGGAAATTCCTCTCACTCAGAATTTTAAATATATCGTGCCACTGCCTTCTTCCCTCCATGGTGGCTGCTGAGTAGTCACTACTTAGTCTTATGCTGTTTCCTTTGTATGTGGTGAATTGCTTTTCTCTTGCTGCTTTCAGAACTTGCTCCTTCTCTTCTATGTTTGACAGTGTGATCAGTATATGTCTCGGAGTGGGTTTTTTTGGATTTATTCTATTTGGAGTTCGCTGAGCATTTATGATTTGTGTATTTATGTTGTTTAGAAGATTTGGGAAGTTTTCCCCAACAATTTCTTTGAATACTCTTCCTAGACCTTTACCCTTTTCTTCCCCTTCTGGGACACCAATGAGTCTTATATTCGGACGTTTCATATTATCTATCATATCCCTGAGGTCCATTTCGAGTTTTTCAATTTTTTTCCCCATTCTTTCTTTTATGCTTTCATTTTCCATTCTGTCATCTTCCAGGTCACTGATTCGTTGTTCAACTTCCTCTAGTCTTGTACTATGAGTGTCCAGAATCTTTTTAATTTGGTCAACAGTTTCTTTAATTTCCATAAGATCATCCATTTTTTTATTTAGTCTTGCAATGTCTTCTTTATGCTCTTCTAGGGTCTTCTTGATTTCCTTCATATCCCGTACTAGGGTCTCATTGTTCATCTTTAGTTCTTTGAGTAGCTGCTCTAGGTGCTGTGTCTCTTCCGGTCTTTTGATTTGGGTGCTTGGGCTTGGGTTATCCATATCGTCTGGTTTTTTCATATGCTTTATAATTTTCTGTTGTTTTTGGCCTCGTGGCATTTGCTGAACTTGATAGGGTTCTTTTAGGGTTTGTAGACCTATTGAAGTCCTTATCTCTAATTTATCAGATCTACAGCTTCGTGGAGTACACTTTCTCTAACTAACCAGCAGGTGGCGTCCACGAGCCACCTGTTCTCCACAAGCCAGATCTCCCCTGCTTAGCCTTTTTGGTGAGTGGGGGAGTGAGTCTTGTGGGGCCCAATTGGTGTACCAAGCTTGCGTGTGTAGTTGGTGTTGCCTGCTCTGTATGTGGGGCGTGTTTCTCGGCAGTCGGGGAGGGGGGGTGGCCCTAACAATCAAATCTCCCTGATGATCCTAGAGTTTTAAAGCTGCTGCAATAGTCTAATCCTTCAGTTCAGTCCTGCCACAGTTTGTCTCTGCCACTGACCCACAAGTCTTTGGTATTGGCGTATGGCTCCTGAGACTTGCAAGTGGGCCCCTCTTCCAGGCCGTGCACCCCGGGTCCTCTGTTGAGGGATGACTGTGCTATGTCACAGGTGAGTGCCGTCCCCCCAGGGCAGTTCTGGGCTGCTGGGCTGTGTAGGGAGGCTCCCAGTCTGCTCAAATGATGGCTGAATGGGGCT
This sequence comes from Choloepus didactylus, assembly GCF_015220235.1. Classification (NCBI taxonomy): domain Eukaryota; kingdom Metazoa; phylum Chordata; class Mammalia; order Pilosa; family Megalonychidae; genus Choloepus; species Choloepus didactylus. The sequence goes on from NC_051334.1 coordinate 144,075,253, forward strand.
TTTTTAATTCACACTGCTCCACCTTCCCAGCTCTGGGACATTCAGCTGAGGTTGCAGGGAAGGCTAATGTCCACGCCCAGTTTTGTGGTGTGTGCCTGTTATTTGAAGCACTTCCGTCACACTGGGTTGTCTGGGGCAGCTCTGGGCTATGGGGCTGGCGATGGGCAGGAGTGTTTCCTGTCCCCCAGGATGGTGGCTGTGAGCGGACACCCCCCTTTTCTTGGGAAGTTGTATTGTTTAGTGAATTTTCTCAGCCACTGGATTATTGCCTTTTGTCTCAGAGCTCTCTTAGTTCTGCTCTTGACTTGCCGTGCCCAAATTGCAATTCTTTGAAGCTTTCTGTATTGAGCTTCTTAGAGTAATTGTTTTAGAAAAAGCAAAAAGGATTTAAAAAAAAAAAAAAAAAAAAAAAAAAAAACGGCCCTCCTCAGAGTTCTAATGGGTTATTGAAATGCTAATAGACAAAGCAACCAGGGCCATTAAGGAAAGGTGCACAGGGCAGAGAGATCAGCTTTGCTTCGGGATTTGCATATGCGCCTCAAGGCCTGAGCTCCGCCCTTCCCCCCTCTGCGTTCACCAGAACTCCAAAAATCCTCCGCTTTTATTTTGGAGTTTTTCGTGTTGTTTTTTTTCTATGCCTGTCTCCTCTCTGCTGGGCTGGCTGCTCTCAGAGTCTCCGGTGTCTGGTCTCAGTCTATCTATGGTTGGAGTTTGAATCAGTAGAATGAGTTTTCGATAAGAGCAGCCACTGCAATTCTCCCTTCTCCTTCCCGGAGCTGACAGCCCCTCCTCCCCGGGGACTGAGCCTGGCAGGGAGGGGCGCGGGTCCCCTGGCCGCAAAAACTTACAGATTTCGCTGATCTCAGCAGTTCCACGTTTTCATGAGTGTTGTATGAAGTATCCCCAACGTCAGATTGCTCTGTGGTGTCCAGTCCACGCAGTTCCTGGTTTTTTACCTCCTTTCTTGGAGGAGTAGCTAAAACTTACAGCTCACCAGTCTGCCATCTTGGCCCGCCTCCCCAAAAGAACCAACTTTTGATGATATTTATCCTCTCTATTGTTTTTTTTGTTCTCTATGTCATTTATTTCTGCTTTAATCCTTGTTATTTCTTTTCTTGTACTTGGTTTAGGATTGGTTTGCTGTTCATTTTCTAGCTTCTTCAGCTGATCCATTAGTTCTTTGATTTTGGCTCTTTCTTCCTTTTTAATATATGCGTTTAGTGCTATAAATTTCCCCCTTAGCACTGCTTTTGCTGCATCCCATAGGTTTTGGTATGTTGTGTTCTCATTTTCATTCGTCTCTATATATTTAGCAATTTCTCTTGCTATTTCTTCTTTAACCCACTGATTGTTTAGGAGTGTGTTGTTTAACCTCCAGGTATTTGTGAATTTTCTAAGTCTCTGATGGTTATTGACTTCTAATTGTATTCCATTGTGGTCAGAGAATGTGCTTTGAATAATTTCAATCTTTTTAAATTTATTGAGGCTTGTTTTATGCCCCAGCATATGATCTATTCTGGAGAAAGTTCCGTGAGCACTAGAAAAGTATGTGTATCCTGGTGATTTGGGATGTAATGTCCTGTAGATGTCTGTTAAATCTAATTCATTTATCAGATTGTTTAGGTTTTCAATTTCCTTATTGGTCTTCTGTCTGCTTGATCTATCTATAGGAGAGAGTGCTGTGTTGAAGTCTCCCACAATTATTGTGGAAACATCAATTGCTTCCTTTAGTTTTGCCAGTGTTTCTCTCATGTATTTTGTGGCACCTTGATTGGGTGCATAGACATTTACGATTGTTATTTCTTCTTGCTGAATTGCCCCTTTTATTAGTATGTAGTGGCCTTCTTTGTCTCTCAAAACATCCCTGCATTTGAAGTCTATTTTATCTGAGATTAATATTGCTACACCTGCTTTCTTTTGGCTGTAGCTTGCATGAAATATTTTTTTCCATCCTTTCACTTTCAGTTTCTTTGTGTCCCTGTGTCTAAGATGAGTCTCTTGTATGCAACATATTGATGGTTCATTTTTTTTGATCCATTCTGCGAATCTATATCTTTTAATTGGGGAGTTTAATCCATTTACATTCAACGTTATAACCGTGAAGGCATTTCTTGAATCGGCCATCTTATCCTTTGGTTTATGTTTGCCATATTTTTCCCTCTCTCTATTAATATCCTTTATTGTACCCATACCGAATCTCTTTAGTACTGAACCTTTCTCCAAGTCTCTCTGTCCTGTCTTTGTTTCTCTGTCTGTAGGGCTCCCTTTAGTATCTCCAGTAGGGCAGGTCTCTTGTTAGCAAATTCTCTGAGCATTTGTTTGTCTGTGAAAAATTTAAGCTCTCCCTCAAATTTGAAGGAGAGCTTTGCTGGATAAAGTATTCTTGGCTGGAAATTCCTCTCACTCAGAATTTTAAATATATCGTGCCACTGCCTTGTTGCCTCCATGGTGGCTGCTGAGTAGTCACTACTTAGTCTTATGCTGTTTCCTTTGTATGTGGTGAATTGCTTTTCTCTTGCTGCTTTCAGAACTTGCTCCTTCTCTTCTATGTTTGACAGTGTGATCAGTATATGTCTCGGAGTGGGTTTTTTTGGATTTATTCTATTTGGAGTTCGCTGAGCATTTATGATTTGTGTATTTATGTTGTTTAGAAGATTTGGGAAGTTTTCCCCAACAATTTCTTTGAATACTCTTCCTAGACCTTTACCCTTTTCTTCCCCTTCTGGGACACCAATGAGTCTTATATTTGGACGTTTCATATTATCTATCATATCCCTGAGGTCCATTTCGATTTTTTCAATTTTTTTCCCCATTCTTTCTTTTATGCTTTCATTTTCCATTCTGTCATCTTCCAGGTCACTGATTCGTTGTTCAACTTCCTCTAGTCTTGTACTATGAGTGTCCAGAATCTTTTTAATTTGGTCAACAGTTTCTTTAATTTCCATAAGATCATCCATTTTTTTATTTAGTCTTGCAATGTCTTCTTTATGCTCTTCTAGGGTCTTCTTGATTTCCTTCATATCCCGTACTATGGTCTCATTGTTCATCTTTAGTTCTTTGAGTAGCTGCTCTAGGTGCTGTGTCTCTTCTGGTCTTTTGATTTGGGTGCTTGGGCTTGGGTTATCCATATCGTCTGGTTTTTTCATATGCTTTATAATTTTCTGTTGTTTTTGGCCTCGTGGCATTTGCTGAACTTGATAGGGTTCTTTTAGGGTTTGTAGACCAGTTGAAGTCCTTATCTCTAATTTATCAGATCTACAGCTTCGTGGAGTACACTTTCTCTAACTAACCAGCAGGTGGCGTCCACGAGCCACCTGTTCTCCACAAGCCAGTTCTCCCCTGCTTAGCCTTTTTGGTGAGTGGGGGAGTGAGTCTTGTGGGGCCCAATTGGTGTACCAAGCTTGCGTGTGTAGTTGGTGTTGCCTGCCCTGTATGTGGGGCGTGTTTCTGGGCAGTCGGGGAGGGGGGTGGCCCTAACAATCAAATCTCCCTGATGATCCTAGAGTTTTAAAGCTGCTGCAATAGTCTAATCCTTCAGTTCAGTCCTGCCACAGTTTGTCTCTGCCACTGACCCACAAGTCTTTGGTATTGGCGTATGGCTCCTGAGACTTGCAAGTGGGCCCCTCTTCCAGGCCGTGCACCCCGGGTCCTCTGTTGAGGGATGACTGTGCTATGTCACAAGTGAGTGCCGTCCCCCCAGGGCAGTTCTGGGCTGCTGGGCTGTGTAGGGAGGCTCCCAATCTGCTCAAATGATGGCTGAATTGGGCTTTGTTAATTCACACTGCTCCACCTTCCCAGCTCTGGGACATTCAGCTGAGGTTGCAGGGAAGGCTAATGTCCACGCCCAGTTTTGTGGTGTGTGCCTGTTATTTGAAGCACTTCCGTCACACTGGGTTGTCTGGGGCAGCTCTGGGCTATGGGGCTGGCGATGGGCAGGAGTGTTTCTTGTCCACCAGGATGATGGCTGTGAGCGGACACCCCCCTTTTCTTGGGAAGTTGTGGTGTTTAGTGAATTTTCTCAGCCACTGGGTTATTGCCTTTTGTCTCAGAGCTCTCTTAGTTCTGCTCTTGACTTGACGTGCCCAAATTGCAATTCTTTGAAGCTTTCTGTATTGGGCTTCTTAGAGTAATTGTTTTAGAAAAAGAAAAAAGGATTAAAAAAAAAAAAAAAAAAAAAAACGGCCCTCCTCAGAGATCTAATGGGTTATTGAAATGCTAATAGACAAAGCAACCAGGGCCATTAAGGAAAGGTCCACAGGGCAGAGAGATCAGCTTTTCTTCGGGATTTGCATATGCGCCTCAAGGCCTGAGCTCCGCCCTTCCCCTTTCTGTGTTCACCAGAACTCCAGAAATCCTCTGCTTTTATTTTGGAGTTTTTCGTGTTGTTTTTTTCCTATGCCTGTCTCCTCTCTGCTGGGCTGGCTGCTCTCAGAGTCTCTGGTGTCTGGTCTCAGTCTATCTATGGTTGGAGTTTGAATCAGTAGAATGAGTTTCCGATAAGAGCAGCCACTGCAGTTCTCCCTTCTCCTTCCCGTAGCTGACAGCCCCTCCTGCCCCGGGACTGAGCCTGGCAGGGAGGGGCGCGGGTCCCCTGGCCGCAAAAACTTACAGATTTCGCTGATCTCAGCAGTTCCACGTTTTCATGAGTGTTGTATGAAGTATCCCCAAAGACAGATTGCTCTGTGGTGTCCAGTCCACGCAGTTCCTGGCTTTTTACCTACTTTCCTGGAGGAGTAACTAAAACTTACAGCTCACCAGTCTGCCATCTTGCCCCGCCTCCTCTGGTGGGCACTCTTACGTACAATATAGACAACCCTTTTTAGGTTCTAATGAATTGGAATAGCTAGCAGTAAATACCTGAAACTATCAAACTACAACCCAGAACCCATGAATCTTGTAGATGATTGTATAAAAATGTAGTTTATGAGGGTTGACAATGTGATTGGGAAAGCCATATGGACCACACTCCCCTTTGTCCAGTGTATGGATGAATGAGTAGAAAAATGGGGGCAAAAAAAAAAAAAAAGGGCACCCAGTGTTCTTTTTTACTTTAATTGTTCTTTTTCACTTTAATTTTTATTCTTATTATTTTTGCGTGTGTGGTAATGAAAATGTTCAAAAATTAATTTTGGTGATGATGCACAACTATATAATGGTACTGTGTACAACTGAATGTACACTTTGTATGACTACATGGTATGTGAATATATCCCAATAAAAATGAATTTTAAAAAAAGTCAAAATATGTTACAAGAGACAAAGAAGGACACTATATATGAATAAAAGAGTCAATCTACCAAGAAGAAATAGCAATCATAAACCTTTATGCACTGAACTGTGGTGCCCCAAAATACGAAGCAAACATAGGCAAAACTGAAGGATGAAATAGACCTCTCTACAGTAATAGTTGGAGACTTCAATATACCACTCTTATACATAGGTAGAATATCTAGACAGAGGATCAATAAGGAAACAGAGAACTTGAATAATATGATAAATGAACTAGACCTAACAGACATATACAGAATGCCGAACCCCAAAACAGCAGAATACACATTATTCTCAAGAGCAAATGGATTATTCTTCAAGATATATCATATGCCAGGTCACAAAACAAGTCTTAATAAATTTAAAAAGATTACAGTTATACAAAACATTTTATCTGACCACAATGGAATGAAGCTAGGAATCAATAACAGATGGAGAATTGGAAAATCCACAAATATATGGAATTTAAACAACACACTCTTAAAGAATGAATGGGTCAAAAAATGGCAAGGGATACCAGGAAATATATTGAGAAAATGAGAATACAACATAACAAAATATATGAGACCCTGAAAAGACAGTGCTCAGAGGGAAATTTATAGCTCTAAATGCTTACATCAAAATAGAATAAAGAGCTAAAATCAGAGACCTATTCACATACCTAGAGGATCTAAAAGAGAACAGCAAATTAAATCCAAAGCAAGCAGAAGGAAGGACATAACCAAGATTAGAACAGAATAAAAATACAATAGAGAAAATTAAAAAAAAGTTGTCTCATCGAAAAGATAAATAAAATCAACAAACCTTTAGATGGACAAATGAAAAACGGTGCAAATAATTAAAGTCAGAAATGAAAGGGGGGCATTACTACACTAGTACTTACCTCACAGGAATAAAAAGGATCACAAGAAGATACTATGAACAACTGTAGGCCTCCAATTTAGACAACCTAGACGAAATGGACATGTTTCTAGAAACAAACATACAATATACAGTGACTCTAGAAGAAATAGAAGATCTTAAAGACCAATAATAAGTAAAGAAAGTGACTCAACAATAAAAAAAACCTCCCAAAAAAGAAAAGCCCAAGACCAAAGGGCTTCACGGGGGAATTTTAACAAACATTCCAAGAAAAATTGACACCAATCCTACTTGAACACTTTCAAATAATTGAAGAGGAGGGGACACTCCCTAACTCATTCTATGAGGTCAACATCACCCTTGTACCAAAGCCAGACAAGGATACTACAAGAAAAGAAAATTGCAGACCAATACTCTTATGAACATAGATGCAAAAATCCTCAATAAAATACTAGGAAAAAGAATCCAAGAGCACATCAAAAGAATTATACACCATGGCCAAGTGGGATTTACCACAGGTATGCAATGTTGGTTCAATATAAGAATATCAATTAATGTAATACACTACATTAATGGAATGAAGGGAAAAAAACACATGATTATCTCAATTGATGCAGAAAAGGCATTTGACAGAATTCAGCACCCTTTCTTGATAAAAACACTTAGAAATAGAAACTTCCTCAACATGATAAAGGGCAGATCTGAAAAACCCACAGCTGAGGATTGTGGAAAGATGGCAGAGTAGGGATCTCCAGGACTCAGTGCTTCCACCAAAACAACTATTAAACAGGCAGGAACTGTCTGAATCAACTATTTTGAAACTTCAGAGGCCAGAGAATGCTGTGCAACATCCAGGGGAAAACAGGAGGAGGATGATAAAGTAAAGAACAGTAAATTGCTCTCTCTGTGCAGAGGGTACCAGCACCCATCCTCCATTCTTATGGCAGGCCACCCTGGGGTATAGTCCTTGACTAGCTAGCCTGTGACAGAAAGGGATATAAACATCCTTTTCCCCAAGAACAGGGGTAGGCACAGCCAATCACTTATCATGGCTTTTGATTAACAAATTCAGATTGCTGGGGGCCCAGCTCTGAAGGCAGCCATTGTTTCAACCCGCTTAGGACAAAGGCAGTGGCAGCCATGGTTTCAATCCTCCCTGGATAAGGGCAGGTGCAGGTGTCATTAAAAGATGCTGAGTTTCCTCAGGGCTGTGGGGGCCAGTTAATTGAAGGACTGTATTTGCTGAGCAGGCCAGGAAAGTTCAGCTTTGGGAAGCATTGGAGAAACTGGTGGCATCTTTCCTGATCCCCTCCCCAGGGCACTTTGGAGCCACTCTGCACCCCATTTGTGGGTCCCTGGTCCTGTTTTGGCTGGGAAAGACTGACTTGCAAAAGGGCTTTCCGGCATGCTCCTCTTCCCAGAATTTGTCCTCCAGGCAAAAGCAGCTTGATACAAGAAAGGAGTCTGGGACAAAGGCCTGCTGGCTTCAAACACCTGGGAAATGGAGGTCTGTCTCCTGGGTAACAGAGGGCTCAACCAAACTCCTGTAAATGGGGGAACTCCAAAACAACTAACAAGCAAAGCCCAGGACAAGACAGAAGCCCAGAAACACAGGAAACACCCTGCAAAGTGCATTTGCCTTGTGCAGACATTCTTGATAGGAGGGCTGAAGCTCAAGATAAACTCTGTCTATTCACCAGCTGGTTACAAAACCAAGAATCAGACATCTTAGGTAATAAATCCCAGAGTTAACATTTTAAAATGTGAAAATGTACAGTGTGCAAAAAAGAGTACAAGACAAAGAAACAGGAAATGATGGCCCTCGTACCAAAGCCAGACAAGGATACTACAAGAAAAGGAAGAGGATAAAAATACAAAAAACAAAAAACAACAATAACAAAAAAAAACCAATGAAGACAAGAATGTGGACATACAAAAACAACTTTTGAAAAAATGATCTTAAAATGCTCAATGACAAACTTAAAGGTATGGGAATGGACAGGAGTGATGATTGCTCAATAATGGGATTATAAGTATCAGTGCCACATTGAAGGTAAACATGGTTGTTTACAGGTATGCATCCCACAGATTAGCACTACAAATATAAATAAGTGTTTGTATGACATATTTCTAAGGTACAAAGAGTTAACAATAGAGTGGCCTATGGAAAAACTACCCATTACATATTATAGACTATAATAGGAATACCTTACCAGTACTACACTAATACCAGGGATGAATAATTAGGGGCTGATAAGAGCTTTGGGATGTTTTGTGTTGTGATAATTGTTTAAAATTGTGATGATTGTACAATTAAGTGAAGATAAAGTGAGATATTGATTGTTTACCTTGGACAGAATATATGTTATGTGAAATTAGGAACCCCCTACTTAGAAAGTCAAGCCCGCAATCTTGAGGCTTGCTTTTGTGAAACTTATGACTGTAAAAGGAAGGTGAATCCTTCCTATAATTATGCCTAAGAGGCACCTGCAGAGAACCTCTTTTGTTGCTCTGATGTGGCCTTTCTCTCTCCAAGCCCAACTCAGCAAATAAATTCATTAAGCTTCACCCTATGTGGGCCATGACTCCCAGGGGAGTGAATCTCCTAGGTGACATGGAACATGACTTCCTGGAATGAGCCTGGCCCTGGCATTGAGGGATTGTAAATGCCTTCTTCCCCAAAAGGGGGAAAAGAAAGGAAACAAAATAAGGTTACAGTGGCTAAGAGATTTCAAATTGAGTTGAGAGGCTATCCTGGAGGTTACTCTTATGCAAGTTCCAGTTAGATATCCCAAATGGCCACAGTATGTTAAGCCCTAACCAACAGTAGTCCCCAAATACCTAGGTTCCTATCTGAGATTCTATCGAAGTTTCACTCACTAAGTTTATCTCTCAGAAACTTAAATCCACCAGAGTGTTCCCATGTCAGACAGGTCCTAAAACCCAGAGGCAACAGCCTCTTTAAGAACATGAACCAGATGCACCCCCCTTCCCCATAATGTTGACACCCTTTTTTAATATGAAGAAGTTAGAGTGGTCACTTCCTAGACAGCCCTGAAGATCAAGAAAGTAATTAAATGAGAGGAAGGGGTAGCAACAGACAAGATAGGATTTAACAAAGGATTATGAATAATGAATCTATATCTATCTATATCATATCTATATCTATATATTCTAAAACCCTAGCATCTATCTATATATGCATGCTAGGGTATTAGAATAGCTAGAAGGAAATAACAGAAATGGTGGGACTGTAACCCAAAACATTCTTTGAAATTTGCTCTATAGTTACTCATTAAATTGTACTTTGAAAGTTACCACCTTTCTGTATATATCTTACATTTCACAATAATAACTGAAACTGTGGAACTATAACCCATAACATTCTTTGAAATTACCTATATAGCTATATATAACTACTTGTTAAGTCATACTTTGAAAGTTATCACCTTTATGTATATATGTTATATACCACAATATGGAAATAACTGAAATTATGAACTGTAACCCATTAACATACTTTGAAATTTGCTCTCTAACTTTGAAACCATACTTTGAAAGTTATCACTGTTCTATACGTATGTTAAATTCCACAAAAAAAATGTATTAAAAATGCTTAATGAGATGAGGGAAAATACAGAGAAAGAACTAAAAGATACCAGGAAAACAATGAATGAGCAATATGAGAGTCTTAGTAAAGTGATAGAACTTTTAAAAAAAATCCAAACACACCTACCAGAATTGAAGGCCACAATAATTGAAATGAAAAATTTCCAGGAGGGGTTTCATGAGCAGATTGGAGCTGGCAGAAGAAAGAATCAGTGAACTTGAAGACAAGACACTTGAAATGAGTCACGCTGAAGGCAGAAAGCAAAAACAAATATTAAAAGCAAAAATATCCTAAGACATCTCTGGAGGGTCCAAGAAGGAGAAAACAAAGAGAAAGGGGCAGAAGGAATAGTGAAAGAAATAGTAACAGAGAAATTCCCTAACTTATCAAAAGACATGAATATGTGCATCCAAGAAGCTCAGAGAGTGTCAAACAGAATTAACATGAAGAAAAATATATCCCATAATATATTGGTAACACTATCAAATGCAAAGGACAACAAGACAATTAAGAAAGCTACAAAAGAAAAGCAATGTGTTACATACAACATGTTCGATTGAGTTCCAATTTCTCAACAGAAACTATGGAAGCAAGAAGGCAATAGGTTGAAATACTTAAAGTGCTAAGAGAAAACAACTGACAGCCAAAATGTTATATCCAGCAAGACTCTCTTTCAAAAATGAGGGACAGATTAAAACATTCTTAGATAAACAAAAGCTGAGGAAGTTCATCACTACTAGCCATCACCTACAAGCAATGCAAAAGGGAATTCTTCAGACTGAGAGGAAAGGACACTAGACAGTGATTCAAAGCAACATAAAGAAATAAAGACCTGCAGTAAAGGTGATCATTTGGGTAATTATAAATGCATGTTATTGAAGTGGACTTTTGGGTATGTAACTCCACTTCTTATACTACAGGTACTAAAATGCAAATGCATAAAAAGTAATGCTAGCAGTAAATACCTGAAACTATCAAACTACAACCCAGAACCCTTGAATCTTGAAGACAATTGTATAAAAATGTAGCTTATGAGGGGTGACAATGTGATTGCGAAAGCCATATGGACCACATTCCCCTTTGTCTAGTTTATGGATGAATGAGTAGAAAAATGGGGGAAGGAAAAAAAAGAAAACAAAACAAAACAAAAAACAAAAAAAAAAAAAAAAAAAAGAAAAAAAGGCACCCAGTGTTCTTTTTTACTTTAATTGCTCTTTTTCACTTTTATTTTTATTATTATTTTTGTGTGTGTGGTAATGAAAATGTCAAAAATTAATTTTGGTGATGAACGCACAACTATATAATGGTACTGTGAACAACTGAATGTATGCTTTGTTTTGTATGACTGCATGGTATGTGAATATATCTCAATAAAAATGAATTTCAAAAAAATAAAAAGAACATCAACTAGATGTGTCCCCTTTTCTCATAAAGTCAACTCCCCTTTTCAACATGAACAAGTTAGGGTGGTCACTGCTTAGACATCCCTGAAAAAAGGGAAAATGATTAAACTATAGGAAGGGGTAGCAACAGATAAGATGAAATTTAACTAAGGATTATGAATATTGAATCTCTATATAATTTTCTTTTTCTTAGTTGCTAGGGTACCAGAATAACTAGAAGAAAAGAATTGAAATGGTGGAACTGTAACCCATAGCATCCTTTGGAATTTGTTCTATTGCTACTTGTTAAATTGTAATTTGAAAGCTACCATCTTTTTAAATATGTGTTACATTTCACAATAAGGAAATAACTGAAACTATGCAATTGTAACCTAAAATACTCTTTGAAATTTGCTAACTACTTGTTTAATTGCACGTGGCAAGTTATCACTTCTATGTTATATTCTACATTAAAATGATTTAAAAACAAACAAACAACAACAACAAAAGTAATGATACATTTATGTTGTTGGACATACAATGTATAAAATATAAGTGGAAATGAGTACCAAAAAATGGTGGTGGTATAGAGGGGTATAGGAAAATATATGTTCATGCTATAGAAGTTACGTTGGTATCAAACCAAATATGCTTGTTATTTATGTAGGATGTTAAATTTTAACTCCATTGTAACCACAAGGAAAAAATGAAAAATATATCCAGACAAAAAAGAGAAGAAACTCAATATGGTACAACACAAAAAATCAAATAAATATAAAAATAGTCATTAATGGAAGTGAGGGACTAAAAAGGTATAAGACTTACAAAGGCTAAATAGCAAAATGGCAGAAGAGAGTTCTGTATCATCAGTAGTGATATGAAATGTCAAAGGATTAAACTCTCCATTCAAAAGGCAGAGATTGGCAGAATAGATAAAAAAGTATCACCCAACTGTATGCTGTCTGCAAGAGACTCACCTTAAATTCAAAGATACAAGTAGATTGTAGGTGAAAAGATGGAAAAAAATATATACATGTGTGCTGGTTTAGATATATTATGTCCTCCAGAAAAGCCATGTTCTTTAACGCAATCTTGTGGGGGCAGACTTACTAGTCTTTTGATGAGGGCAGAACCTTTTTATTGAATGTTTCCATCGAGATGTGACCCACTCAACTGTGGGTGAGAACTTTTGATTAGATCATTTCCATGGAAGTGCAGCCCACCCATTCAGGGTGGGTCTTGATTAGTTCAATGGAGTACTTAAGAGAGCTCAGGAGCTGACACAGACCCAGACACTTGGAGACGCTTGAAGATGCAGACCGAAAGATGTTTGGAGATTCTAAGCTAAGAGATGAAGCCCAGAGTTTGCCCTGAAGAAGCTAAGAGAGGACCCCCAGATGCTTAGAGAGAAATTCTTTGGGAGAACAAGCAAAGATCCACAGGAGCTGAGAGAGAGAAGCTAAGAAAGAAAGAAGCCCAAGACATTTTGGAGAAAGCCATTTTGAAATGCAACCCAGGAGCAAAGGACCAGCAGACGCCAGCCACGTGCCTTCCCAGCTGAAAGAGGTGTTCCAGATGCCATTGGCCTTTCTTCAGTGAAGGTATCTTCTTGTTGATGCCTTAGTTTGGACACTTTTATGGCCTTATAATTGTAAACTTGTAATCTAATAAATCCCCTTATAAAAGCCAATCAATTTCTGGTATTTTGCATATAGGCAGCTCTAGCAAACTGGAATACCATACAATTAGTAACCAAAAGAGAGCTAGACAGGCTATACTAATAACAGATAAAATAGACTTTAAGTAAAAAAGTTACAAGGGACAAAGATGGTCATTATATACTGATAAAGGGGACAATTCAACAGGAAGTTGTAACAATTATAAATATATATGCACCTAACAGCAGAGCCCCATATATATGAAGCAAATACTGACAGATATGAAGAGAGAAATTGATAGTTCTACATTAATAGCAGGACACTAATACACCATTCTCAATAATGAATAGAACATCTAGTCAGAAGATCAATAAGGAAGTACAAGAATTAAATGACACTCTGAACCAACTACATCTAACAGACATATATACATTTCACTCAACAAAAACAGAATACACATTCTCCTCAAGTGCACATGTATCATTCTCTAGGATAGAGCATATGTTGGGTCACAAAACAATTCTCAATAAATTACAAAACATTGAAATCATACAATGTATATCCTCTGACCACAATGGAATGAAGCTAGAAATCAGTAACACAGGAAGAAATGGAAAATTCAAAATATGTAAATTAAACAAACTCTTAAACAAACAATGGGAGAGTGATGTCATCAACAGGGCAATGTCAACAGCTACTGAAAACTTCTCCCCAGATATTCAGCAAAAAAGGGGGATAAACCTAAATTGTTCAAAACTTTGGAGGAGGGTATAGACTGGAGAAACACCCTACAAATGCCAAATTGGAGAAAAAGAAAAATATCAGGTAGGAAAACTCCATTCTGGACTGCCTGGTCTCCTCTCCCCCTCACTCAGTCTCACACAGTGCAGAAGGAGCACAGAAACACAGTCTGGATTCTCTCACTTCCCACTGGGGTCACAGACTATAAAATCTCTCACAGCAGTGAGACAGACCCCACCATTTGGAGTCCTGGGGGATAGGGGAGGACATTTCAAGGTCCAAATCAGTGAGGGATGAAGAGTTTGAGAAAATGTGGGCAGAGACTATTTCCCCCACCCTTGAGGGAAACAGTAGCCAGTGGCCCCATCCTTGCCTGGAGGATGGCTGAAAACTGTGGCAGCTGGGGGAATCCTCTGTCACAAGTAAGTGGGAGGCATAGCCCCACATTGTGTCCTATTTTGCCTGGCAAAGTGAGGGCACAAGAACCCAGCATCTTTAGCCCTACACAGGCAGACAGGGGTTCTGGGAAGTAATTCAGCCCCACCTGGCCAGACCCAGCCTGTGCTCCAAGAGGTAATTCAGCCCCACCAGGTCAGATGTAGCCAGGGCTACAGGATGAAATTCATTCCTGCCTGGTCAGACACAGCCTAGTATCCAGAAGACAAACATCTCCTGAGGATGATTAAGTCACTGAACAGTGCCATTCTGGGAAGACCAGAAAATGCAAGGGAATTGCAGGACTTGTCAGAACCTCACCAGACCTTATCCAAGGCCCCCTGGGGCTGGTCTACGCTCTCTGCATGGGAACCCAGCCTTGTGTAAGCTAAGAAATGTGGATGACCTAATGGTTAAGGCAGTGCTTTGAAACAAACCCAGGGCTTGCTGGCTGATGAAAAACAGAGCACCACTAGGAGCCATGAGACTTGTTTTATCCACACACAGAGACATTGCTTACCCATGTGTACCCCCCCCCCAGAGGCAGGCAGGATGCTGCAGGTACCTCATTTTGGGGGGAGACTGGGGGTCAGAACTAATCTGGCAACTGGCTGGTGACAGAGACAAAGAACAGATAGAGATCAAGGCCAACCAACAGGAAAACCCTAGGCAAAAGAGAGAAAATGACCTCCAGAATAAACTAATCAAGAAATCAGATGCCTAGACAGCAAAAAGTCATGAGTCACACCAGGAAGCAAAAAGATGTGGATCAGCCAAAGGAGCAAACTAACACTTCAACTGATATATAGGAGTTGAAACAACTAACTAAAGATGTTCAAACAAATATTCTAAATAAAATAAACAAGTTGAGGGGAAATGTGGCAAAAGAGATGAAGGATATAAAGAAGACACTGGGTGACCATAAAGAAGAATTTGTAAGCTTGAAAAAACAAATGGCAGAAATGATCAGAATGAAAGGCACAAGAGAAGAGATGAAAAATACAATGGAGACATACAACAGCAGATTTGAAGAGGCAGAAGAAAGGATCAGTGAACTAGAAGACATGACACTTGAAATCCTACACACAAAAGAACAGATAAGAAAAAGAATGGAAAAATATGAGCAGAGTCTCAGGGAACTGGATGACAACATGAAGCACATGATTATACATGTTATGGGTGTCCCAGAAGGAGAAGAGATGGGAAAAGGAGCAGAAAGAATAATTGGAGGAAATAATCACTGAAATTTTCCCATCTCCTATGAAAGATATAAAATTACAGGTCCAAAAAGTGCAGCATGCTGAAAACAAAATAGATTCAAATAGACCTACTCCAAGGCATTTACTAATCAGATTTTCAAATGTCAAAGACAAAGAGAATTCTGAAAGCAACAAGAGAAAAGCAATCCATCACATACAAGGGAAGCTCAATGAGACTAAGTGTGGATCTCTCAGCAGAAACCATGGAGGCAAGAAGGCACTGGTATGATATATTAAAGATAATGAAAGACAAAAACTGCCAAGAATTCTATATCTGACAAAACTGTCCTTCAAAAATGAGGGAGCATTTAAAATATTTAAAGATAAACAGAGAGTTCGTGAACAAGAGACCTGCTCTACAAGAAATACCAAAGGGAGTGCTACAGGCAGATAGGAATAGACAGATGAGAGAAATTTGGAGAAGAGTTTAGAAATGAAGGATATGAGTAAGGGTAACTAACAGGGTAAAAAAAAAAGAAAAAAATAAGCTATGACTGTGCTGGTTTGAATGTATTACGTCCCCCAGAAAAAGCCATATTCTTTGATGCAATCTTGTGGGGCAGACATATTAGTGGGGATTAAGTTGGAATGTTTGGATTAGGTTGTTTGCATGGAAATGTGCCCCACCCAACTGTGGGCGATGACTCTAATTGGATAATTTCCATGGATGTGTTACCCCACCCACTCAGGATGGGTCTAAATTAAATCACTGGAGCCATATAAATGAGCTGAAAAACAGAAGGAACTCAGTGCAGCTGAGAGTGACATTTTGAAGAGGAGCTACAGCCAAGAGGGACACTTTGAAGAATGCACAGAAGCTGAGAGAAGAGCTGCAGATGAGAGACAGTTTGAAGATGGCTGTTGAAACAGACTTTTGCTCCAGAGAAACTAAGAGAGGACAAATGCCCCAAGAGCAACTAAGAGTGACATTTTTGAGGAGCTAAAGCCTAGAGAGGAACATCCTGGGAGAAAGCCATTTTGAAACCAGAACTTGGAGCAGATGCCAGGCATGTGCCTTCCTAGCTAACAGAGGTTTTCTGGACACCATTGGCCATCCTCCAGTGAAGGTACCTGATTGCTGATGGACACTTTATGGCCTTAAGACTGTAACTGTGTAACCAAATAAACCCCCTTTTATAAAAGCCAATCCATTTCTGGTGTTTTGCATTCCAGCAGCATTAGCAAACTAGAACAATGACATATAAAATCCAAAAGACAAAATGGTTGAAAAAACTACTGCCTTTACAGTAATAACATTAAATGTTAATGAATTAGACTCCCAATCAAAAGAAACAGGTTGGCAGAATAGATTTTAAAAAAGAGCCATCAATATGCTGCCTACAAGAGACTCTCTTTAGACCCAAGGACAAAAATAGATTCAAAGTGAAAGGTTGGAAGAAAACATTTCATGCAAACTACTACTGGAAAAGAGAGGGGGTAGCTATACTAATATCAGACAAACTAGAGTTCAAATGTAAAATAATTGAAAGAGACAAAGAGGGACACTATGTATTAATAAAAGGGACAATCCATCAAGAGGGCATAACAATCATAAATATCTATGCACTGAGCCATAATGCCTCAAAATACATGAGGCAAACACTGACAACATTGAAGGGAGAAGTAGATACCTCTACAATAATAGTTGGAGACTTCAATACACCACTCTTATCAATGGATAGAACATCTAGACAGAGGATCAATAAGGACACATTTTGAATAATTTAATAAACAAACTAGACTTAACAGAACATTGCACCACACAAAAGCAGGATACATATTTTTCTTAAGCGCTCATGGATCAGTCTCCAGGACAGACCACATGTTGGGTCACAAAGCAGGTCTCAATAAATTTTAAAAGGTCAGAATAATAAAAAACACTTTCTCAGATCATAATGGAATGAAGTTGGAAATCAGTAACAGGTGAAGGCTGGAAAATTCACAAATATATGGAGGTTAAACAACACACTCTTAACCAGTGGGTCAAGGGAGAAATTACATGAGAAATTAGTAAATATCTTGAGGCAAATGAAAATGAGAACATAACATACCAAAACTTATGGGATGCAGCAAAGGTAGTGCTAAGAGGGAAATTTATTGCCCTAAATGCCTATATTAAAAAAAGAAGAAAGAGCAAAAATCGAGGAGTTAACTGCTCACCTGGAAGAACTAGAGAAAGAACAGCAAACTAATCCTGAAGTAAACAGAAGGAAAGAAATAACAAAGATTAGAGCAGAAATAAATGTAATTGAGAACATGAAAACAATAGAGAGAATCAACAAAACCAGAAGTTGGTTCTTTGAGAAAATGAATAAAATTGATGGACTCTTAGCTAGGCTGAAAAAAAAGAGAAAGAGAATGCAAACAAATAAAATAAAAAATGAAAGGGGGGACATAATTACTGACCCCGCAGAAATAAATGAGATAATGAGAGGATACTATGAGCAACTATACGCTAACAAACTAGACAACTTAGACGAAATGGACAGCTTACTTAGAAAAGCATGAACAACCAACTTTGACTTGAGAAGAAATAGAAGACCTCAACAAACCAATCACACATAAAGAGATTAAATCAGTCATCAAAAAACTCCCCAAAATGTATGACACTATAACTAGAAGTTAATAATAGAGGGGTATATAGGGAAAAAATATACCTATTACCTACAGTTAGTAGTATTTTAATATTCTTTTATCAACAGTAACAAATGTACTATACCAATACTATGAGTCAATAATGGAGGGGAGGTTAGGGGTATGGGAGGATTTGAGTTTTCTTTTTTGTTTTTATTTCCTTTCTGGAGTAATGAAAATGCTCTAAAAATCGAAAAAAAAATTAATTGTGGTGATGGATGCATAGCTGTGTGATGGTACTGTGGGCAACTGATTGTTGGATGATTGTATGGTATGTGAACTTTGGATGATTGTATGGTATGTGAACAATCTCAATAAAATTGAATTAAAAAAATACTTCCCAAAAAGAAAAGTCCAGGACCAGATGGCTTCACATATGAATTGTACCAAGCATTGAAGAAAGAATTAGTACCAATCCTGCTCAAACTCTTCAAAAAATTGAAGAGGAGGGAAAGCAACCTAACTCATTCTATGAAGCCAATGTGACCCTAATAACAAAGCCAGACAAAGAAACCACAAGAAAAGAAAATTACAGACCAATCTCTTTAATGAATATGGATGCAAAAATCCTCAACAAAATACTTGCAAATCAAATCCAGAAACACATTAAAAGAATTATACACGATGACCAAGTGGGTTTTATTTCAAGTAAGCAAGGATGGCTCAACAGAAGAAAACTAATTAATGTAATCAATAAATCAATGGGGAAAAACCATGATCATCTTGATTGACGCAGAAAAGGCATCTGACAAAATTCAACATCCTTTCTTGATGAAAGCACTCAAAAGGGTAGGAATAGAAGGAAACTTCCTCAACATAATAAAGGAAATATATGAAAAATCCACAACTAACATCATACTCAATGGGGAAAGATGAAAGTTTTCCCTCTAAGATCAGGAGCAAGACAAGGATGTCCACTGTCACCATTGTTATTCAACATTGTGCTGGAAGTTCTAGCTAGAGAAATTAGGCAAGAAAAAGAAATAAAAGCTGTCCAAATTGGAAAGGAAGAAGTAAAATTTCTTTGTGGACCAAGATTGTGGATAGAGATTGGACAATTGATGATGCAAGAGTGTGGAGTGTTCAATGAGGCTTTTTGTAAAGGTTCATAGATTGTAAGCTCTTACAGCAGTCATATTTATTCCTGAGTTTTGACTTTTACTTACATGTCTATTTGGTACAAAATTTATGTTCTCTGTAGCACGTTTTTCTAATATAACCTGTATGTTCAGTTTATTTAAACAACATGGTTGCATGGAACCTAGGATGGGGAATGAGATCTTCTTATTCTGTACAGTTTAATATGATACCCTGATGCACCCTAGAGTCTTTGGGCAGAAAATAAAAAAGTATTTGAAAAGTCCCCTTGAGGTACTGGTGGAAAATGTGGAAATATTAAACTTCCTCACCCAGGGAATTCCTGATATTCCCACAAGCATTCAGGAATTCCAAGCCCTCGATATTGGGGCTTGTCCTTATGAAACCTATTCCTGAAAAGGAGAAGCTAAGCCTACTAATAATCATGTCTAGAGTCTCCCCCAGAGAGCCTCTTTTGTTGTTCAGGTGTGGCCTCTCTCTTTAAGCCCACTCAGCAGGTAAACTCACTACCCTCCCCGCTATGTGGGACATGACTCCCAGGGGTGTAAATCTCCCTGGCAATGTGGGACATGATTCCCAGTGTGAGCCTGGCCCTGGCATCGTGGGATTGAAAATGCCTTCTGGACCAAAAGTGGGAAAAGTAATGGAACTAAATAAAATTTCAATAGCTAGGAAATTTCAAATAGAGTTGAGAGGTCATTCTGGAGGTTACTCTTATGCAAGCTTTAGAAAGATATTGCAAACTACCACAGTATGCCAAGCTCCAACCAACAGTATTACTGAAAACCCTAGAGAGTGCACTGTGCTCTAAGTGTCTATAAAAGTTTTTCTTAGTAAGTTTATTTTTTCAGAAACTTAAGTCCTCCAGATTGATCCTATGTCAGATAAGCCCTGAAACCAGAGGTACCAGTCTCTCCAAGAACATCAAGAAGTTTCATGTCTCCACCCCATAAGGTCAACACCCCTTTCCAGCATGAAGACGTTAAAATGGTCATTGCCCAGATATCCCTGAAGATTGAGAGAAAGATCAAATCAGAGGCAGAGGGTGTAACAGAGGATTTAAAAAATGACTGCCAATACCGACTTATTATATAGATATTTTTTTTAGTGTCTATGGTTTTAGAATAGCCAGAAGGAAATACATGAAGTTGTTGAACTGTGATCCAGTAGCCTTGATCTTTGATAATGATTGTATAACTATACTGTATAGCTAAAAAGTCAGTTGTCCGTGTTTGTATGGCTCTACTTCTGGATGTTTTGTTCTGTTCCACTGATCTGTATATCTATCTCTGACAATATTACACTGTTTTAGTTAATCTACCTCTATTTTAAGTCTTAAAATTTGGTAGAGTGCAATACTAGTTATCAATAAGAGGGAGGGGTAAGAGGTATGGGATGCCTGGGGCCTTCTTTTTTCTTTTTATTTCTTTTTCTGGAGTAATGCAAATGTTCTAAAAATGATCATGGTGATGAATACACAAATATGTGATGACACTGTGAATCACTGTATACTTTGGATGGATTTTATGGTGTGTTAATATATCTCAATAAAACTATGTTTAAAAAAACCAAGAGGAAGTCAGAAGCAAAATTAGGAAATAACTTGAGGTGAATGAAAAGGAAATGCCACATTCCAAAATTTATGTGAGGCTGCAAAGGCATTGCTGAGAAGGAAATTTATAGCCCTAAATGCATACATTAAAAAAGAAGAAAGACTTCAAATCAGAGATCTAATGTCAAAACTGGAAGAACCAGAAAAAGAAGAGCAAACTAAACCCAAAGTGAGCAGAATGAAGGAAAAAACAGATTAGAGAGGAGAAAAATGAAAAAGTAAACAAAAAATAGAGAAAAATCAACAAAAGTTGGTTCTTGGAAAAGAGCAATAAAATTGACTAACTTTTATCTATGACTGATAAAGAAGAAAAGAGAGGATACTAATAACTAAAATCAGAAATGAAAAGGTGGACATTACTACTTATCCCACTGAAATAAAAAGGTCTATAAGAGGATACTTTGAACAACTGTACTCATAACCTAGATGAAATGGGAAAATCTTTGAAACATAAAACCTACCTACATTGACTCAAGAAGAATAGAACAAACCACTTACTAGTCAAGAGGTTGAATCACTAATTAAATACCTCCCAAAAAAGAAAAGCCCAGGACCAGATGGCTTCACAGCAGAATTCTACCAAACATTCCAAGAATAATTTACACCAATCCTGTTCAAATTCTTCCAAAAAATTGAAGGGGAAGGAATCCTCCCTAATTCATTCAATGAGGACAACATCATTCTCATACTAAAGCCAGATAAAGATACCACCAGAAAAGAAAAGTACAGACCAATATCTCTTATGAGTATAGATGTAGAAATCTTCAACAAAATAGTAGCAAACTGATTCCAACAACATATTAAAAGAATTATACACCATGATCAAGTGAGACTTATTCCTGGTATGCAAGTATGCAAGGTTGGGTCAATGTAAGAATATCAATTAATGTAATAAACCACATTAATAGATGCAAAAAAGGCATTTGAAAAAACCCAGCACCCCTTCTTGATAAAAACAAAAAACTTAGAACACTAGGAATAGAAGGAAACTTCCTCAAGATGATAAAGGGCAAATATGAAATGCACACAGCTAACAACCCACATAATGGTGGAAGACTGAAAGCTTTCCCTCTAAATTCAGGAACAAGAGAAGGATGCCCACTGTCATCACTGTTATTCAACACTCTAGTGGAATTCTTGCCAGAGCAATTAGGCAAGCAAAAGAAATCAAATGCAACCAAATTGGAAAGGAAGAAGTAAGACTTTCCCTATATGCAGATTATATGATCCTACATACAGAAAATCCTGGAAAAATCCACAACAAAGCTCCTGAAACTAATAAATGAATTCAGCAAAGAGGTGGGATACAAGATCAACACCCCCTCATTAGTAGTGTTTCTATACACAAACAACGAATATTTAGAAATAGAGATCAATAAAAAAATTCCATTCACAATAGCAACTAAAAGAATCAAGTATCTAGGAATAAATCTAACCAAGGATGCAAAGGGCTTGTATACAGAAAACTACAAAATTAATAAAAGAAATAAAAAAAGATCTAACTAAATGGAGGAACATTCCACATTCATGGATTGGAAGACTAAATATTGTTAAAATGTCAATACTACCCAAAGCAATTTATAGATTCAATGCAACCCCAATCAAAATTCCAATAACATTCTTTGCAGAAATGGAAAAGCTAATCATCAAATTTATATGGAAGAGTAAGGGACCCAAATATACAAAAACATCTTGAAGAAAGAAGAACAAAGTTGGTAGACTCACACTTCCCAATCTTCAAACTTATTATCAGGCCACAGAAATCAAAACAGGATGGTACTGGCACAAGGACAGACATAGATCAATGGAATCTTATTGAGAACTCAGAAATCAACCCTCACATTTATGGCCAACTGATTTTTGACAAGGTGGCAAAGACCACTCAATTGGAAAAGAGTAGTATCTTCAACAAATGGTGCTGGGAAAACTGGATCTCTGTTTGCAAAAAAAAAAAAAGAAAGAAGACTACTGTCTCATACCATATACAAAAATCAACTCAATTCAATATTGATCATAGACCTAAATATAAGAACCAGAACTACCAAACTCCTAGAAGAAAACATAGGAAAGCATCATCAGGACCTTGTGTTTGGTAATGGTTTCTTAGACTTTATGCCCAAAGCACAAGCAACAAAAGAAAAAATAGATAAATGGGACCTCATCAAAGCTAAAAACTTTTGTTCCTCAAAGGACCTTGTCATGAAAGTATAATGACACCCTACACATTGGGAGAAAATATTTGGAAACCACATATTGGATAAAGGTTTAATATCCAGAATATATAAAGAAATCTTTCAACTTAACAGCAAAAAGACAAGCAATTCAATTAAAAAATGGGCAAAACACTTGTATAGACATTTCTCCAATGAAGGTATACACATGGCCAGAAAGCATATAAAAGGATGCTCAACATCATTAGCCATCAGGGAAATGCAAATCAAAACCACAATGAGATACCATTTCACACCCACTAGAATGGCTACTATTTAAAAAACAGAAAATAACAAGCATTAGAGAGGTTGTGGAGAAATAGTAACACTCATTCATTGCTGGTGGCAAAGTGAAATGGTACAGCCGCTATGGAAGACAGTTTGCTGGTTCCTCAGAAACCTAAGTATAGTTCTACCACATGACACAAGAATCCCACTACTAGATATATGCCCATAAGAATTGAAAGCAGGGACTTGAACAGATATTTGCATACTGATTGTTCATAGCAGCATTATTCACAATTGCCAAAAGACAGAAGCAACCCAAACATCCAACTACAAATGAATAGATAAATAAAATGTGGTATATATATATACAATGGAATATTATTCAACCATAAAAGGAATGAAGAACTGATATGTGTGACATGAGTGAACCTTGAAGACATCCTGCCTGTTGAGTGAGATAAGTCAGATGTAAAAGGACAAATATTGTATGATCTCACTTAAATGAAACAACCAGTATATGAAAATTCATAAAGACAGAAAGTAGTTACAGGATACTAGGGGTGGGGTGGGTGAGAAACGGAAGTAACTGCATAATGATACAGAGCTTTGTTTGGGGAGATGGAAAAGTTTTGGATGGTAGTGATGGTGGTGCAGCACTGTGAATGTAATTGACATCACTCAATTTTATAATTGAGAGTGTTTAAAATGGGAAATTTTATGTTTTATGTATGTTACCACAATAAAAAAAATTTTGACCCATAAAACTGTACAACACAGAGTTAACCCTAATGTATTGACTTCAGTTAATAATATATTTTTTATAATATTGGTTCATCAATAGTAACAAATGTGCCACACTAATACAAAATGCTAATAATGGAGAAAATCAGGGGTCCAGTATATGGGAACTCTGGACTTTTTGCATAATTTTTCTGTAAACCTACAATTGCTCTAAAAAAATACAGTTTACCATTTCCCTTGGGGGTGGGTAGAGAATGAATACACTTAAAAAAATTAACACAGGGAAGAATCTAGCCTGAACTGAACTGAGAACCACTGCCCCCATCCCATTAAATTCCATAAAACCCACATCTGCATAACAGTAATGCCAAAGAAGGAAAAAATCCTTAGCTTTTAGAAATTCCTCAAGAGAATATCTGCTCATACATTTAATAGTTTCATAACATTTAATTTGTGCATTAGATCTGCAAGGCATATTTTGACTATCCACAATTCTTCTCCAACATTTTCACCCTCCTTAGGTCAATGGAACTTTATTCAAAATTGTTCCTTTGGGTTGTTTATTTGTTTTGTTTTTTTTTTTAGACAAATGTCCAAAGGTTGCAAATCTTCCCTCCATCCCCAACCTAATGTGACCATTTTAGCAATGTTTTCAGGCTAGCACATCAAAGTTTTCCAGAAAATTAAAATTCAGAGTGCCACTCTCTGCCAAGCTTTACCAAACATTTAAACAACAGCAGGTGGAACAGGCACTTCAACATTAAAGCTCCCTCCCCATCAGTCTCAGTTTAAGTAAACATATCAGTTACTTATAGAGTATGTTCAGAGAATGAATTACTCCCTTATTCCAATATGCATAATTTATAAAATCACACATTTTAGCTGAGACATAATGCTTGGTTTTAATGATTTTAAATAATTTAGTATAGGTGAATATACCACTTCCTAGGTGCACTAATTTGAATATTCTCCAAGTCAGATGGAACCCCATCATGTCTAACAGCCTCCTGAAAGATACCAGTGTTAGAAGGAGAAGCAGTTGGGTTCTTCTTTTTTTCTTTTTCTGTGGGCTATCATGTTACTCTATTAATGGGCAATGGTGTTTACTTAATCCATTTTCTATCCACAAAACCTCCAAAGTTCAAAACTTATTTCCAGAGCATGAAAAAGACAATAAAAAGACACCAGCTTGTGAATGCACAGGACAAAACTGTCCAAGTCTGAAACATGTTTTAGACCTGCTCCACTGACATATTGCTTTTTTTCAGGGTTACTGATACCTGCACTCTAGACATCATATCCATGTATCCTGCAAGCTCCTTTCTGAGGGGAGAAAATGGAAGGGTTTAGTATTTGGAGTTGTGGATAAAGTGTATAGGGTGTGTTTTCCATATTTGTTTTTACAATTCTATCCCCACAGCACACCCCCCTCAAATATTCTGTAATACCAAGTTTTAAGAGTTTTAAGGACAGTTTTCCTTCACGTACAAAATTTAAGGGACGTCAAACAACTCAGTAATCAAGACAAATAATTTTTTCTCACTAATTTTTTTTCTCTATTAGAGAAGTTGTGGGTTCACAGAACAATCATGCATACAAAACAGGATTCTCATACACCACCCTATTATTAACACTTTGCATTGACATGGTACAATTGTTACAACTAATGATAGCACATGTTTATAACTGTCCTACTGACTACAGTCCATGGTTTAACATAGGATTCACTGTGTAGTGTAGTTCCATGGATTTTTAAAAAGTTTTTATTCTATTACCATATATACAACCTAACATTTACCCTTTTAGCCACATTCAGATATATATTTCAGTGCTGTTAATTATGTTCACAATGTTATGCTACCATCACCACCATCCATTACCAAAACATTTCCATCATTCCAAATAGGAACCCTGTGCATTTTAAGCCATAATTTCCTATTCCCTACCCTCATTCCATCCCTTGGTAACCTATATTCTAGATTCTAACTCTATGAGTTTGCTTATTCTAATTATTTCATATCAGTGAGATCATACAATATTTGTCCTTTTGTGTCTGGCTTATTTCACTTAGCACAATGTTTTCAAGGTTCATCCATGCTGTTGCATGTATCAGAACTTCATACCTTTTCATGGCTGAATAATATTCCATTGGGTGTATATACCACATTTTTAGGTGTATATACCACATTTTGTTTATCAAGATAAATAATTTTTATTACACTATTTTAAAAAGTCAATAGTAATGCAAAAACTCCATGATGAGCAACTTAGCAAAATTGCAGTACTGGGCCTTACCACCCTTACTGTGATCCCAGTCCTGATTCTAATAAATCACTATTGATAGAAACAAGCACCCGGCCAAAGTTTCCAGACTGGATTCATTTACATACTGCTTGAAATATTTATTTACCTTGAAAACCAGAAGGCATCACACCACCCAGGGGTGGACTGGCTCCCCCTTGACTGACTTTTGGCTCAGGAAGGGAAGGAAGGGGCCCACGGAGAGAGCCAAAGGCAGCCAGGCCCAGCCAGAACCCACCTGGAAAAATGGACGCCTCCCACGCCAGCATCTTTTCCTTGAACACGATGGAATATTGAGTGCTATGGACAATTCTCTTCAGCTCCTTCAGCTGCAAAGGGCTGAATTTGGTGCGGTAGAGGTGCTGTGCTTGTCCCGATGCTGTAGACCCTCAAGGGCCAGCGGGGCCGTCTCTCCTGCTGCTGCCGTGGAAGCTCATGGCTGCCACCGCCTCCGCCTCCACCTCCGCCCTCGCGTTTCTCTCCTTCCATGGAGCCCCGTGTTCCTGCCTCAACATGGCCTTCTCCTTCTCCTTTCCTTCCTCCTCCTTCTCTAGCTCCGGAGCCAATGTGGCCTTCTTCTCCTCCCTCTTTTGCTTCTGCTGCTTCCTGCTCAGGTTCAGACGTATTTTCTCTTCGCTGTTTCCTCCCGCTACATTCACCGAGATCCCGGGAGGTTTCGCATCTGTAAAGATGGAAAGCCAAAGAGAGACCAGGCTGTTGGAGCCCAGGGCGCGTGGGCAGGGGGAGGCAACGCTGTTGAGACCGGAGAGCGGTGGCGGCCGCGCAACGTTCTGTACACTCACCCCTCCCTGGGAAAGTTCGTTTCCTCAAGTTCGCTGAAGCACCTCTCCCCGTCCAGGTACTGACTGTGCAGTTCTTCTCGGTCCTCCCTCTGCCCCCAGACATCGATTGCAAGCTATCCCCCACGGGTTCAAAGTTTCCGGCTTCACATTGGACGCCGGGAATTGTGATGATTCAGCCATCAACCAGCAGTAGTAAATACTTAAGTTAGACATGAGGAAGGACTTCTTAAATACAATCTGGAAAAAATACTGGAGTAAGTTACTTGGAGAGGCTGGTAGAATTTCCTCTGCATCTTTTGAAGACGTGTGCAGATGGTTTGTAGTTGAAAGATGAGACCAGGGTTAAATCTCCCATTTTTGGCCTCAGATTCTCTGCTTCTTGAGTTGCCACTCAAGTGTGGCCCTGGGCTCTGGCTTCAAGTGTCTCCTGCTTTGCAGATTTCACACGTGGTGAGATGGAGACCAAGGACAGCTCTCCCAGGATCCAATGAAGGAAGAGAATGACCTGCATATTTCCCTTCTAAGGCAGTGTTTTGTCCTATGTATTCAACGTGCAGCCTTGAACACTGTATGATGCAGGCAGGCTGTGTTAGCCTTGCAGCTGAAGAGGTAGATGTTCAGAGGTTGAAGCAACACTTTCCATAGACAACACTCACCACCCCCTCACCCAGGCTGTCTTCAGCATTAGAACTCCCCACCCCCACCCCAGCCTTAAGGCAGGATTGGGACTAGGGCGAAGTGAATGAAGTACTTGCTTCTGGCAAACATTTAAGGATGTGTCCCAAAAACTCAGAATTCAAGATAAATAACATTTAATCCACATTTAATGCAATATTTTAATTTATATTTAAAAATAAAATCAGCAACCTACAGCCTGCCTGATTTTGTTGTCTTCAGAACTCTTACAGCACTTGCAGTCTCACCTATCCAATTTGAATAGTATCACACATTGCCTCAGTTGGGTGTCACTTCAAATGCAGGCATGAATTCATGGGTATATATACCTATGTGTGTTTTGTGAGTCCTCAGTTAGACCGTAAACTCCTTACACTTCATACATTTCTTAGTATTCCCCCAAAGCAGCACCCCAAAGCAATGCTCTGTACATAGCAGGCATTCAGGAAGGACTTGTGGATTGGCTAGTAATTATGGGGATGGGTGCTGCTCTTGATCAAGGCAAGGCTCCTGGGGACTTATACTACTTGAACTTTTCCTTCGTAGGCTGCATCCTCCCATTTTTCTCCCAGTTCATCTGGAAGTCTCAAGAGACAAACTCTAAGGTGGCAAAATTCTTTCCAGGAAGAGTCTAGGGTTTACTTGGTGTTCTTAGATGTGGTTTGAAAAACTTGTCAGCATCACACACTCCTCTCTGTCTGAGGCACTCTCTGTGGATGGAACTCCTCTTTGAGTGGAGAAGACTCCTTTATCCTGTCCCTTTTCTCCTTCACTGTTATCTCCTTTTCCTCACTATTATGGGTGTGTGTGCATGTGTAGTTCTATGCAATTTTCTCATGTCGTGGAGAAAAAGAAAATTAAGAATGATTTTACTTTGGAAGTTGAAACAAAGTCAATGCCACAAGAGAGGAACTAAGCAATGTTATGGGATTTAAAATGAAGGAGAGATCACATTAAGTACAAATCTGGAAATATACATGGAAGAAGTGGAATTGAAGATCGGTTTTGAAGGGTGAGTGGGAGTCTTTTTCTCCTTTTCATAAAATAAATACAGCCCCCCCCCCAAACACAAAAGTAATGAAAGATTATTGTAATATATTCAGCAAGTATGGGACAGTATAAGACAGTCCCCCAAATTAAACTCACCCATAATCTTGTCTGTCATCCAGAGGTAATAACGACAACATTCAGAGGTCTTTTCCTACAATTTCTTTTACATGTATTGTACTCCACACATTTATCTTATATTCTATCTTTGATGCCTAACATTTTATTATAAGCATTTCTTACACTAAAAATGTTTCTCTAAACTTTGAACAAATGCTTGCATAAAAGTCTGTTACTCATTCATCTTTTCCCTCATTCAGTTGGTTAACCAGTATTTATGGCCACTGATGCCATAACCACTGATGCCTGGCACTTATTGGGTACTCCATAAAAATTTGATGAATGGGTGCCAGGCAATGTGCTAGACTGGTACCATAATTTTCCTAACCATTTTCTCCAGTGTTGAACATTTAGATTTTCTTTTTTGTTGTGGTTCTTTTATTTTTATAAACAATGTGTTTTTGTGCATTAATCTTTGATGGGAAAAATTTTCAGTTGCTAGAGTTGAGGTTTATTTTGCACACCCTGCATTGTCTCTTTTTCACAGTGCTGCTTGGAAGAGGTCTACAAGTTGATGGATGAATGATGATGGATTTTTAGATCTTTGTGTTTTTAAATAATTTCAGACTTACAGAAAAGTTGCAAAGAGAATACAAATCATTCAGATACACTCTACAATCAGATTCCCCTCAAATTAACATTGCACCACATTTGCTTTACCATTCTCTCTGTAAATATAAATACATATGTTTTCTGGTCTGTTTTAGACACAGTGCTACTTTATCCTTAAATAGTTCCAGTGTTTCCAAAAACAATGACATTAATTTACATAACCACAGTTCAATTAACAAAATCAGGAAATTAATATTGATACAATACTATTATATGTTGGAGCATGTCACTTTTTGGTTAACCTTTCTGCATTACTCAGTACACTTTTTTGGCTCTAATGTTTAATCTATCATGCAATCGTGTGTGTGTGTGTGTGTGTGTGTCAAAAATTGTCTTTCTGGGAAAAAGGTATTTTTTCTCAAAGTGATTTGACCCCTTTCTGGCAAAATGCATTAACTTTCCCTTCCCAAAAGATTGATGGGAAGGGAATGATGGGAACAGCAACCTCGTATATCAAAGAAAACAGAGTGTGAAGAGACGGCTTAACAACATTCAAATTCCTTCACATCATTTAAAAAAAAAACATCTTCAGGAGGAATGAGATTGATTAAATCAAAGAATGTCCGAGCTGGAAGAACGTTCAAAATTCAGCCACCTTCTCATTGTTATATATGTGGAATGGGAGACCCAGGGAGGATAAGTAACTTGCCCAAGGTCACAGAGCACTCAAGTGCAGTCGGGGCTGATTTCTACTCTGGAGCTCAAGGGAGGAAGCAGTATCTCTCAATGAAAGGACAGCAGGGTGATTTTTTTAGCTTTTTTTTTCCATTCTTTATTACATGATCATTCTGGAGGAAATTGGAAAACATAAATGTTTTTAATTACCTGGAATCTGACCATGTCAAGATGATTGTTGTTGACACATTTGCTGTTTAATTTTCCAGACATTTTAGTATATCAATATTGATAAAATGGTATATTTACTAAAATTGGACCACACTAACCATACTGCTTTGTAATTTTTGTTTGCTCATCAACAGATCTTGAACACTGTTCTATGTCAATTAATGTACACCTACATTACATTTCCTAGTAGATGCATAACCATTCCATTGAACAGATGTAATTTCTTTAGTTTAATCAATCCCTCATTGTTAGAATTTTTAAATGTTAAGCTCTTATACATAATACTGACCATTCCCATTCACACATCATTCGCACACTACTTAGTGTGAATTTTTGTAGGAATGTAGTGCAACA
Organism: Choloepus didactylus; assembly: GCF_015220235.1. Lineage (NCBI taxonomy): Eukaryota > Metazoa > Chordata > Mammalia > Pilosa > Megalonychidae > Choloepus > Choloepus didactylus. The sequence continues at coordinate 144,105,748 of NC_051334.1, forward strand.
ATATACACTGGGTGTGATCTCTGGCCTGGGAACTTAGGGAGTGTCTTTACTCAAGTTACAACCCTTCTATGCCCCAATTTCCTCACCTTTAAGTGGAACCAATCATAATACTGATCTCTTAGGCATCTTGGGAGGATTAAATGAGATAATACATGTAAGTTAATTGGTTAGTGCCTAGAATATAGCAAATCCTAAATCAATAGAAATGATTATTATGTTATTACTATTGCACAATCCCTGAGGATTATCAGCTCTTCAAAAATATTCCCATAGTTTTCTCTTACTCTTTGAATGACAGTAACCAGAGTTTCATGAACAAGTTTTTAGATGATAAACGTTAGTAGCTAAAATAACATGCCTTTTTTTTCCATTTAACTTGTCCAGAGGAAATACAGTGAATTTAAATGATCTTTGGCTGTTGAGCTACTTGCCATGGTCTGGTTATATAACTTATTGCCAGTCAAAAGAGCAGAGCAGAGCCTTTCATTGACAGTTCTTAAGTAACAAACAAGTCCTTTGTGATAAAGCCCCCTATGATATTTTCCCCTTTGGAAAATGCTCAAAGCAGAGCTTATTATGTAAAACCAACAGACTCTCGCTGCTATCACAGGTCCTGCTTCCAAGTGCTTCCAAGCTGGTCTCTCTGCTCGTCTCTTGTATCCAAGTACCCCACTTGTATCCATTCACCTATTAGTTTTAATAGACGTGGGCGAGAGCACACCTGCAGCTGAAGTCTTTGCCCCCGAAACTTTGTTCATTATCTAGGGCTATATCTCTGAGTCACAATAGGACAGAATTCAGGTTCACATAATCACCTGAAGCTTTGGAAAGTGACGACCATTCCTTCAAAGGCATATATAGCTACCCCAACCCGTGTGTTACCCACACCTTTTGCGGTGCCGTGCCATCCTTCCTTTAAAAAGTGACCAGTGACTTTCTGCTACAGTGTCTCACCCCTGCTGTGATGGCTTTGTCAACTTAGCTAAGCTACAACTGTTTCCCAGGATTTCTTTCTCTGTGTGTGGTTATGAGTCAGAATAGGCCACAAGAAAAATTTCTTCAGTATTTGGCAGGTAGAAGTGAAGCAACAGCCATTATGTTCTGAAGGTTGGTGTAGGATCAGGTGCTATAATTGCTTGCACAGGTTTGCCCCAGTCTGCCTGCACAGCCTGTTGGTTTGTGGGGCCCATGGCTCATCCAGTTCTTCCGGGTCTCCTCTTTCAACTTCTCCAAGTTTTATCCAGGTATGTGTGCAACCCTGTGGCAAATGATGCCAGTTCCCTTCATAGGTTGGGGTCAAGGGATAGAGGCAAATTCTAGTTTATCTTCATGGGTTTCAGTTTGTCCTCATGGGTTTAAAAATATCTTTGCAAGTTGCAGTTTGTCCTTGTTCTCCCCCACTTTACATCCAGCTTTTCTTACCAACTGTTGGCCCTGAATATCTACCATGACTTGAAGCCCATCACTAAATGCAGAGGTCTTCCATAGACTTCTTCATCATCTCCCATAAGTGCAAAAGGTCTAAGCCCTATATTATATCTCTTATTCCTTATCCCTATGATTCTCTGATAAAAACCCTACAACTGTGGTCAAGTGATTCCTGTTTTACATTCACATGTGCACCACAGATACACGATTATACAAGTTACAACAGAATTTTCAATTTTGCAAAAAGAATTTGTACATGACACTGAAGTACTCTTGCTCCGTTTTATGTCAGACTTCCTTGGATAGTATTCTAAGTTTATTGCCAACTTATTTTTCTTCCTCCCATTTTTACTGCAGTTCATGTTTATGACTATTGCCTTACAAAACACCCTTTTAATTTACCAGGGCCTTGCCAAACACCAAATCCAGGACCCAGTCTACTTCACTTCCTTGAACTTCTCAACACTGTTGGCCACCTACTCTTTCTTGAATTTGTCACCTCATTTGCTTTACATGACCCAAATCTCTGTTGGATTTTCTCCCCTCTCCAAATGCTCCTTCTGTGTTTGGTTTGCTGGTTTCTCTGCTACCCAAAGTGCAATTGTCACCCAAAGTTTAGTTCTTGGCACTGTTGAATTCTCACTCTACCCTCTCTCCCTTATGAGCCCCTTTATTCTCATGGATTCAACCATCATCCCTTCACACATGACTTACAAAACTATGCCTTTTCTCTGCTCTCTCTCCTGAATGCTGGGATTGTGTTTTGTCGCAGTCTGTTGAGGTGCACACGAAACTCAAACTAAACATATATTAATTGAATTATTTATTCGCCACAACCTGCACATTCTCCCATGTCCTCTAACTTGGATAATAGCATTGACACTCTTCAATCACTCATGCTCAAAACTTCAGGGCATTCTATACTTTTTCCTCCAATATGTCTCCAGATATTTGAATTCCTGATTCTCCCTTTTCCCCCATTCCCAGGTCCTCATTCTGTCTTGCTTGTATTGTGCTATTATAAAAACCTCCTACTCGATACTTAACTTTAGTCTCCACCTCTTTCCTTCCATACTCCCTGCAGCCTGTGTTACGTTCCCAAAACGTGAGTAAGCTTATGTAACTACTTTGTTCAAAATCTCCTGGTTGCTCATTACATACAGAATAAAAATCTGCCAATCTCCTTCAGCATGGCCTCTTCTCCCTTTCTTCCCTATCAACATTACCTCCTCCTCTACTCTCATCTCCCCTCCACCACCCTCACCATATATGGGTCCCTGGCCACACTCCATCTCCTAGACATACTCTGCTTGCTCTCAGCCAGAGCCTTGGCTCAGGCCTTTTCTGCATGAGCTATGTGTAATGTTGAAACCCTATCCATGCTCCTTAACCAGGCTCGATTATCACTCCTAGCTGAATAGCGTGGGTAAGAGCCTCTGAGTTAGAGAGACTATCTATAGCATGGGAGTGCCAATGCATATAATAGCAATAACTCCCATCGATCACACACTCATTGTTCCAGACACTGTTCTATGTGCTTTATATGTACAGATTCTTACATTCCTCACAATAACTCTATGATGTAGTCACTAATATTATCCTCATTAGTAAGGATACTAATGTGGAAACTAAGGCCTAGAAAGTATAAGAAACTTGCCTAAAGACATCCCACTAGTAGGAAGTGGAGGCAAGACTTGTATTCTGGCCCACTGGCCTCAGAGTCTGCCTCTCAAAGTCACTGTGGGGATAAAGAGGATACATATGTGAAGTGCTTGGCACAAAAGCAAACCAGGGTTTCCCATCCACTTGTACTGGAGTTCATCTTGAAACAGAGGGGTTTAATGTCTTTTTTCCTTGTGTATATTATAAAATCTCCTGGAACAGGAATTTCATCTTATTCATTTTCTTGTTTCTCCAGCCAGCAATATAGGGTTTACTCACAGTAGATGTTCAATTTCAAAACAGGAGATGATGTTTTCCAGTTCCTTGAAAACGCAAAGTAAGAACAAAAATTTTGGGGCACGTGAAAATGAGCAGTAGGGCATGGCAATTAAAACGTGGATTCTGGGGCCAGAAAAACTTAGTTGAAATCCCAGCTTGTCCTCTCACAGCTCTGTGACCCTGAGCAAGTTGATTAACTGCGTCCTAGTGATTTTTCACACGCACATGCGCATGCGTGCGCGCACGCACACACACACACTGAGGATCATCCCAGAGTTACTTTGAGGAGTGCATGAATTAATACATGTAAAGCACTAAAAACAGTGCCTGGCACATAATAAGGACTGAATGTGTTTGCTGTTATTATTATGGTGTATTTTATCCCAACTAATATAACATGAATAATTAACCATCTATCTTGGTAGAAAATGATCATAAAAGGGCCCATTTTGAAACAGTACCTTGTAAGAGATTCCTAACTGCAGACTAAATTGCTCATTCTTTCCTCTCTGCTGCATTTTTTTTGCTTTGCATATCTCACTTTTACCTAAACAGATTCAACTTATTTAATCTAATAATTTTTAATTAAACTTTTTATTTTGAGATAATGTAGACATGTGCAGTTGTAAGGAATAACACAGAGGGAGTCTTGTACCATTTACCCAATTTCCCCCATTGGTGACATTTGGCACAACTGTAGCACAATAGCACAAGCAGGATAATAACATTGATATCATCAAGACACAAGACAGTTCCCTCACCACAAAGATCCTGCATGATGCCCTTCTATAGCCACACCACTTCTCTACCCTTTCTCCAGGCTTGTCCAGAATCCTTGGAGTCCACTAATCAGCTCTCCATTTCCATAATTCTGTCATTTCAAAAACGGTATATACTCTTTGTTGCTCAGATGTGGCTCTCTCTCTCTCTAACTGAGCCATCTCGACAGGTGAACTCGCTGCCCTCCCCTCTACGTGGGACCTGACTCCCAGGGTTGTAAATCTCCCTGGCAATGCAGAATATGACTCCCGGGGATGAATGTGGACCAGGCATCGTGGGACTGAGAGTATCTTCTTGACCAAAAGGGGGATGCAAAATGAGACAAAATAGTTTCAGTGGCTGAGAGATTTCAAATGGAGTTGAGAGGTCACTCTGGTGGACATTCTTATGCACTATATAGATAACACATCTTAGGTTTTAATGCATTGGAATAGCTAGAAGTAAATACCTGAAACTACCAAACTCCAACCCAGCAGTCTGGACTCCTGAAGACAATTATATAATAATGTAGATTACAAGGGGTGACAGTGTGATTGTGAAGACCTTGTGGATCACACCCCCTTTATCTAGTGTATGGATGAATAGAAAAATGGGGATAAAAACTAAAGGACAGGGAGGCGGGGCAAGATGGCGGACTGGTGAGCTGTATGTTTTAGTTACTCCTCCAGGAAAGTAGGTAGAAAGCAAGGAACTGCGTGGACTGGACACCACAGAGCAATCTGACTTTGGGCATACTTCATACAACACTCATGAACACGTCGAACTGCTGAGATCAGCGAAATCCATAAGTTTTTGTGGCCAGGGGACCCACGCCCCTCCCTGCCAGGCTCAGTCCCGTGGGAGGAGGGGCTGTCAGCTCCCGGAAGGAGAAGGGAGAACTGCAGTGGCAGCCCTTATCGGAAACTCATTCTACTGATCCAAACTCCAACCATAGATAGACTGAGACCAGACACCAGAGAATCTGAGAGCAGCCAGCCCAGCAGAGAGGAGACAGGCATAGAAAAAAACAGCACGAAAAACTCCAAAATAAAAGCGGAGGATTTTTGGAGTTCTGGTGAACATAGAAAGGGGAAAGGCAGAGCTCAGGCCCTCAGGCTCATATGCAAATCCCGAAGAAAAGCTGATCTCTCTGCCCTGTGGAACTTTCCTTAATGGCCCTAATTGCTTTGTCTCTTAGCATTTCAATAACCCATTAGATCTGTGAGGAGGGCCCTTTTTTTTTTTTTTTAATCCTTTTTTCTTTTTCTAAAACAATTACTCTAAGAAGCCCAATACAGAAAGCTTCAAAGACTTGCAATTTGGGCAGGTCAAGACAAGAGCAGAACTAAGAGAGCTCTGAGACAAAAGGCAATAATCCAGTGGCTGAGAAATTTCACTAAACACCACAACTTCCCAAGAAAAGGGGGGTGTCCGCTCACAGCCATCATCCTGGTGGACAGGAAACACTCCTGCCCATCGCCAGCCCCATAGCCCAGAGCTGCCCCACACAACCCAGTGTGACGGAAGTGCTTCAAATAACAGGCACACTCCACAAAATTGGGCGTGGACATTAGCCTTCCCTGCACCCTCAGCTGATTGTCCCAGAGTTGGGAAGGTGGAGCAGTGTGAATTAACAAAGCCCCATTCAGCCATCATTTCAGCAGACTGGGAGCCTCCCTACACAGCCCAGCAGCCCAGAACTGCCCTGGGGGGACGGCACTCACCTGTGACATAGCACAGTCATCCATCAACAGAGGACCAGGGGGTGCACGGCCTGGAAGAGGGACCCAATTGCAAGTCTCAGGAGCCATACGCCAATACCAAGGACTTGTGGGTCAGTGGCAGAGACAAACTGTGGCAGGACTGAACTGATGGATTAGACTATTGCAGCAGCTTTAAAACTCCAGGATCACCAGGGAGATTTGATTGTTAGAGCCACCCCCCTCCCTGACTGCCCAGAAACACGCCCCATATACAGGGCGGGCAACACCAACTACACACGCAAGCTTGGTACACCAATTGGACCCCACAAGACTCACTCCCCCACTCACCAAAAAGGCAAAGCAGGGGAGAACTGGCTTGTGGAGAACAGGTGGCTCGTGGACGCCACCTGCTGGTTAGTTAGAGAAAGTGTACTCCACGAAGCTGTAGATCTGATAAAGTAGAGATAAGGACTTCAATTGGTCTACAAATCCTAAAAGAATGCTATCAAGTTCAGCAAATGCCACGAGGCCAAAAACAACAGAAAATTATAAAGCATATGAAAAAACCAGACGATATGGATAACCCAAGCCCAAGCACCCAAATCAAAAGACCAGAAGAGACACAGCACCTAGAGCAGCTACTCAAAGAACTAAAGATGAACAATGAGACCATAGTACGGAATACAAAGGATATCAAGAAGACCCTAGAAGAGCATAAAGAAGACATTGCAAGACTAAATAAAAAAATAGATGATCTTATGGAAATTAAAGAAACTGTTGACCAAATTAAAAAGATTCTGGACACTCATAGTACGAGACTAGAGGAAGTTGAACAACGAATCAGTGACCTGGAAGATGACAGAATGGAAAATGAAAGCATAAAAGAAAGAATGGGGAAAAGAATTGAAAAAATCGAAACGGACCTCAGGGATATGATAGATAATATAAAACGTCCTAATATAAGACTCATTGGTGTTCCAGAAGGGGAAGAAAAGGGTAAAGGTCTAGGAAGAGTATTCAAAGAAATTGTTGGGGAAAACTTCCCAAATCTTCTAAACAACATAAATACACAAATCATAAATGCTCAGCGAACTCCAAATAGAATAAATCCAAATAAACCCACTCCGAGACATATTCTGATCACACTGTCAAACACGGAAGAGAAGGAGCAAGTTCTGAAAGCAGCAAGAGAAAAGCAATTCACCACATACAAAGGAAACAGCATAAGACTAAGTAGTGACTACTCAGCAGCCACCATGGAGGCGAGAAGGCAGTGGCATGATATATTTAAAATTCTGAGTGAGAAAAATTTCCAACCAAGAATACTTTATCCAGCAAAGCTCTCCTTCAAATTTGAGGGAGAGCTTAAATTTTTCACAGACAAACAAATGCTGAGAGAATTTGCTAACAAGAGACCTGCCCTACTGGAGATACTAAAGGGAGCCCTACAGACAGAGAAACAAAGAAAGGACAGAGAGACTTGGAGAAAGATTCAGTACTAAAGAGATTCGGTATGGGTACAATAAAGGATATTAATAGAGAGAGGGGAAAAATATATACGACAAACATAAACCAAAGGATAAGATGGCTGATTCAAGAAATGCCTTCATGGTTATAACGTTGAATGTAAATGGATTAAACTCCCCAATTAAAAGATATAGATTCGCAGAATGGATCAAGAAAAATGAACCATCAATATGTTGCATACAAGAGACTCATCTTAGACACAGGGACACAAAGAAATTGAAAGTGAAAGGATGGAAAAAAATATTTCATGCAAGCTACAGCCAAAAGAAAGCAGGTGTAGCAATATTAATCTCAGATAAAATAGACTTTTGTTGGGGACAATTAAGGTAGCATATATAATATTCACCTTCAGCAATACCGGTAACATGCAACATGGCCGCCAGGGCTGATGCAAGAACAGCTTAAGCTATAATTAGCCTTCTTCAAGGAAGTAACAGTAGTTCCTGCCTAAGCAGTAGCTAGTTCGTGCCTAAACAGTAGCCACCCATTGGCCATCCACCCTAGCAACAGCAATCACCAATCCCAGACCGCTACCTGTCCTTATTAGCCACCCCCTCTCCCTCCAGGGCATATATACCCTGCCTCTTCAATAAAGTTTTGCAGCTTGATCAGAAACCTGTCTTGCTGTCATTCTTCGTGTCTCTTGTCCCATACCGTTCCTCCCTTACAGGTATCAGAGCCTCCGTTGATCGTCCCGCGGGCCGGGACAACTGGCGCCCAACGTGGGGCTCGAGCCTTGTGAGGGACGGAACGCCGCACTCAAGGAGAGAGGCCTCTCACACTCACCGCACCAGGGATTGCCGCGAAGTAACTCGCTCGCGAGACGAATCCGTTCAGCAGTTGATCAGTGTCGGCGAAAGAAGGAGAAAAGAAAAGAAAAGAAAGAAAACAACGGAAGGTAAGCCCCCCACCCCCATCATGGGACAAGTAACTTCCCAACACGAAATATATGTTAGTCAGGTCAAAGAATCACTCAAGGCACGAGGAACTAGAGTTAAGAAAAAGGATCTCACACACTTCTTCAATTTTCTACTAAAAACCTGTCCTTGGTTCCCCCAGGAAGGTACCATAGACCAGCGATGCTGGCAAAGGGTCGGTGATTGCTTAAAAGACTACTACTGAACCTTCGGTCCTGAAAAGGTCCCGGTCACTGCTTTCACTTACTGGAATCTAATTAATGAAATCCTAAAAGTCCATTCTCTGGCCCCTGATATTCAAAAGCTCTGTAGAAAAGGGGAAGAAGCGTTAAGAGAGCACTCTCGCCCCGCCTCAGAAGCCAACTCAGTAATTATTGACATGCCTGAAAAACCTCTAAATGAGGACCCAAACGAAAGTAGACCAAACACCCCTATCAGTCAGGTTTGTCCGCTAGCCAATCAGTGTAAAGTTGAAACAAAAGCTGAAAACTTACTTTCTGTGGAGGATCATTCCCTTCCTCCGTTTCGGCCACCTCCTTATGCGCCTGGTCTTTCAGAGCCAAATCCTCAACCACGTTCTCAATTTTATCCAGTTACGTCCCTGCCTCAGTCCAATGCGCTAGAAGAGGCCACAGAAAATCTACGGCTACACGCCGATAATTTTAAAGAAACCTTTAATCAGGAACGGCTGCGAGCTGCCAATTTGCTTGCTGATCTTCGGGCAGCGACTCAAAGCGTTGCAGCCCTTACTCTCCCAGAGAATACTCACCCTTATGCCTTTCCAGTCACACGCAGTCAGAGCTCCCAAAATGGCGCCGCCAGCTCCCAAAATGGCGCTTCTAGTAGCGAAAGCGAGGAAGAGGAACAATCAAACCCCCCCAGTTCTGATGAAGAGGAGCAAGAGGAAGCTAGTACTACCTCAACAGCTAAATATAAAAAACTCAGTTTAAAATATTTAGAAAAATTTAAAAAGGCAGTGAATGATTATGGCGCTACCGCCCCCTTCACGCTCACCTTATTAGAAAGCCTTAGTGAAAAGGAACTCACTCCTAACGATTGGTCCCAATTAGCCAGAGCTGCCTTGTCCGGCGGCGATTTCCTGTTATGGAAATCCAATTATGAAGAGCACTGTAAAAAGTATGCCACCCGTAATGCCCGTAAAGCCACCTCTAAAAAATGGACATTAAACAAATTTTTAGGTCAAAGCCCCTACCATCAAAATGACAAACAAGCTCAATTCCCCCCAGGCCTCCTAGCACAAATACAAACGGCCGCGCTTAGAGCATGGAAGAAACTTCCACAAAAGGGTGCGGCCACTGCCTCTCTCGCTAAATTAAGACAGGGACCCGATGAACCATATACCGATTTCCTCAGCCGCCTACAAAACATGGCTGAGCGTCTATTTGGGGCCAGCGAAAGCGAGAGTGATTTCATTAAACACCTGGCCTATGAAAATGCCAACGCTGCCTGCCAGGCAGCAATCCGCCCCTTTCGCAATACCAATCTTAATAATTACATAAAACTCTGTTCTGGCATTGGGCCCACTCAAACTCTTGGAATAGCCATTGGCGCGGCCCTTCAAAACTTTGCAGCACAAACTAAGCCTCCAACATGCTATAACTGTAAGCAACCTGGCCATTTTTCAAAAAATTGCCCCGTGCCAAGAACCAGTACCTCTTCACCCATTTTTAAAAAAACCCCCATTGCCACCCTCTATTTGTCCCCGCTGTAGAAAGGGGTTCCATTGGGCATCTGAATGCCACTCTAACGCAGACATTAATGGCCAACCCCTTAAGCCTAAGCCCCAGGGAAACTCCCAATGGGGCCGGCCCCAGGCCCCAACCAGAATGAACCCAGGGGCAGTACGGTTCGTTCGACCATCCTCAGTCACAATACCAGCTCTCCCCACCATAAACCATGCTGCCGTGTCGCAGACTTATGGAGAGCAACAGCAGGAAGTGCAGGGATGGACCTCTGTACCACCTCCAAATCAATATTAACCCCAGAAAACAGTCCTCTCCTCATACCAACGGGAGTTTATGGACCACTGCCCCCAAATACCTTTGGCCTCATCTTAGGAAGAGCCAGTACCGCCCTTCACGGGATTCGAATCACCCCAGGTGTGCTGGATAATGATTTTAAGGGTGAAATAAAAATAATCACAGCCACCTCAAGCAACATTGTCTCTATTCCTCCCGGCACCCGAATAGCACAGCTTGTAATCCTCCCCCTTCAACACATTAACTCAGACTTCAAAAAAACCCAGTGCCCCACAGAGGGCCCTGGATCCTCCGACATTTTTTGGGCACAACCAATATCCCATAATCGGCCCACCTTAAAACTAAAACTTAATGGCAAGCTATTTGAAGGAATCTTAGACACAGGGGCCGATTCCACAGTTATATCCTCAAACCACTGGCCAAAATCATGGCCCCTCACGGCCGCTGCCACCCACCTACAGGGAATAGGAGAAGCCACAAATCCTCTACAAAGTTCACAAGCCCTAAAATGGGAGGATGAGGAAGGGAACGCTGGTACAGTTATACCATATATTATCCCCCATCTCCCCGTTAATCTCTGGGGTAGAGATATCCTAACTCAAATGAAAGTTTTTATGTGTAGCCCTAGTGATACAGTTACTGCTCAAATGCTCAAAATGAACTTTCTCCCTGGCAAAGGCCTTGGAAAAGCTAATCAAGGAATAAAGCAGCCCATCTCTATAACACCTAATACAGCTAGAACAGGACTCGGGCTCTCCCAAAATTTAGCCTGACGGCCATTGACATCCCTGTACCCCATGCTGAGAAAATCTCTTGGAAATCCGTAGAACCAGTGTGGGTTGATCAATGGCCCCTAACTCAGGAAAAAAACCCTAGCAGCTATAAAGTTAGTACAGGAACAGCTTAATGCCGGACATATTGAACCTACTCAGCCCCCTTGGAACACCCCTATTTTTGTTATAAGAAAAAAATCAGGTAAATGGAGACTGCTACAAGACTTGCGCGCCGTAAACAAAGCCATGGTACCCATGGGGGCGCTGCAACCCGGTCTCCCTTCACCAGTTGTTATCCCTATCAACTTTTACAAAATAGTTATAGATTTAAAGGATTGTTTTTTCTCCATACCTCTTCACCCAGAAGACAGGCAATATTTCGCCTTTAGCGTCCCTCAAATCAATTTTCAGGGCCCTATGCCCCGGTTTCAATGGAAAGTCTTACCACAGGGCATGGCCAATAGTCCAACCTTGTGCCAAAGATTTGTCACTGAGGCCATTAACCCTATCAGACAGCTATGGCCACAAATCTACATTCTTCATTACATGGATGATGTCCTATTAGCAGGTGAGGACGTAGATAAATTACATTTTTGCTTTCAAGACCTTCTTAAAAATTTAACAGCAAAAGGTCTTCAAATAGCCCCCGACAAGGTACAAACCTCAGACCCTTTTTCTTATCTAGGGTTCGAACTTTGGCACCAACAAGTTTTAACACCCCGCATTCAATTGCGAACCTCCCATTTGCTAACGTTGAATGACTTCCAAAAACTCTTAGAAGACATTCAATGGCTTCGCCCCTACCTAAAACTACCCACTGAAACTCTTCTACCACTCTTTAATATTTTGAAAGGAGACGCAAGTCCCTCCTCTCCCCGAAGCATAACTCCAGAGGCAATGCAAGCGCTTACCATCATAAATCAAGCTATCCAAAATCAAACTTGCTTTCAAATAAACTACCACCAGCCTTTAATTTTTATAATTCTTAATACAATTCACACGCCTACAGGCGTATTCTGGCAATCCAATTCAAAACGACCAAACGGGCGAGGCCACCCACTACTCTGGGTTCATCTCCCAGCTACTCCAACAAAAGTGCTCTCGCCATACGTTGCTCTTATAGCTGCCCTCATAATTAAAGGCCGGCAAACTAGCCGCCAACTGTTTGGAAAAGATCCCGATTCCCTTATTGTCCCATACACCCAAGATCAAATCCATTGGCTTTTCCAAACCAACGATGAATGGGCTATCGCATGCTCTTCATTCCTAGGCGATATTGATAATCATTACCCAAACGACCCATTAATCCAGTTCGCTAAAATCCATCAATTCACTTTCCCAAAGGTCACTAAAGCAAAACCCATAGACTCTGCTACCTTAGTCTTTACTGATGGTTCAGCAAATGGGACCGCAGCATATGTCATCCAGGGTCAAGCATTTTCCGTGCGCTCTCCCTATGCCTCAGTTCAACTTGTCGAGCTCTATGCAGTCCTGCAGGTTTTTTCCCACCTTCAAAACCAACCTTTTAATTTATACACTGATAGTGCATATATAGCTCAGTCCATACCGCTATTAGAAACAACTCCATTTATCAAACCGTCCACCAATGCAGTCCCCTTATTCTCAAAGCTACAAAAATTAATTCTCAAACGACAGCTCCCTTTCTTCATAGGACACCTCCGTGCCCATCAGAACCTGCCAGGCCCTCTAGCGGAAGGTAACGCACTAGCAGACGCTGCCACCCAGCTAATATGTTCCAATTTTTGCGATTCTCTAACCCTGGCCTCTCAAGCCCATGCCCAACACCATTTAAATGCAAACACTCTCCGCCTGAAATTTAACATTACAAGGGAGCAGGCAAGAGAAGTTGTTAAAGCCTGCAAAAACTGCGTAACTCACCTGCCAGTCCCCCATATGGGAGTCAACCCAAAAGGGCTCATCCCAAACGAAATCTGGCAAATGGATGTCACCCATCTCGCTAGTTTTGGACAACTTAAATATATACATGTCTGTATTGATACGTACAGTGGATTCATGCTAGCTAGTTTGCAATCAGGGGAAGCTTCAAAGCATGTCATCTCTCATTTGCTACATTGCTTCACCGTTTTAGGCCAGCCTAAAACCATTAAAACAGATAATGGACCTGGGTATACTGGAAAAAACTTTCAAACATTCTGTCAGCAATTGCAAATTAAGCACATTACGGGAATACCTTATAATCCCCAAGGACAGGGAATAGTAGAGCGAGCACATCGCACCCTAAAAAATGCCCTGTGCCGTCTAGCTGATAGCACTCTCAACCTCACAAAGCAACGTCCCCGAGACCTTCTACACCATGCCCTTTTTGTCCTTAACTTCTTAACCCTAGATATTAATGGACAATCTGCAGCTGATAGACACTGGCATCCCAAAACACAAACGCAACAAGCCACTGTTATGTGGCGTGACCCCTTGACATCGAAGTGGAATGGGCCTGACCCCGTTATTATTTGGGGACGAGGCTCTGCTTGCATATATGATCAAGAGAAAGAAGGCCCTCGCTGGCTCCCAGAAAGACTAATTAAACATGTCAATTCACCACTGCCAAAACAAACCCCTCAAACTCCCAAACCCCCCCTTGATAATAACCTCTCCAGGGAAGAAGCCTCTCCCTGAGAAAAATCTCTTTCTTTTCTCCTCCAGCGCATCAACACTCCAGCGACCTCACAACTCCTGCCGTAGCTGCCCCTGCCTGCGTCGGCACCAGGGGCCCGCCCCCGCCGCCGCTCGACCCAGCCCTCCCTCAGAGAAGAACACCCGCTGCAGCCTGCCCAGAACACGCCCAACCTGCGTGCAGCCGGCAACCAAAAAAGGCCCAACTTACAGGTTTTGCCCCATCGCTAAGGCCACATGAACTATTAGCTCTTACTAATTGGCTCTCTGGCCTTGCTATTTGCGGCCGGGTTAGCTACTATTGCCCCAAAGGATTGGAATCTATTTGAAAAAGCCTTACTTGCTATAACATACCTGTGCATTGTGGGGTGCATTACCCTGCTGACCTCCTTCCCTTAACTAAAGGACTTAATAAGCCTTCATCAATACAACCATGTTAAGCCTACTACCACTCAAAATTGCCGCTTTATGCCTTCTCTTACCTAGTATATCACATGGCAATCCTGATCGCAATTCCAACCCCCACCAGCCTTGGAAATGGACCCTTGCGCGATGGGAAGATTCCAAAATAATTCTTTGCAATACCACTGCAGGACGTCCCTCTTTTGTTTTTAATGCCACTGATCTGTTTCCCCCTCCTAATCCAAAACCTGTTGGTTATCCTGGCAGCCTTAATATACAGAATTATTACATGTGCCCATCCTCAAATCCTGGAAAACCGTACTGCAATGCCCCTATGAGTACTACTGTGCATACTGGGGGTGTGAAACACTGGCCACTAGCTGGAAACCCTATGCCCCTGACAAATTTCTAAATCTTACAGAGGTCCCATATACTTGCCAGAACCCAGGCAACCGCTGGTACGATAGGTACCTCTGTCCAAAAAAACTTATGCTCACCGTACTAGACCCTACTGATACCTCTTGGCTCATGGGTCGAACTTGGGGCTTCCGAATCTATTTAGCAGGATCCGACCCGGGATCTCTTATTCTAATAAAAAAAGAAGCAGTACAGCAAAAACCATCCGCCATAGGGCCAAATGTGGTGCTCGCTCCCCCGTCCCCAACATCTCCTCCTTGCAAAACTGCCAGTTATTCCTCCACTACCAACCCAACATTGTCACCCTCAAGCTCTTTCATAGAGCCAATCTATAACTCACTTTGGTCAGTGCTCCAAGCCACCTTTCTCTCCCTAAACTCCTCCCAGCCTAACCTTACTCGCAGTTGTTGGCTATGTTTCTCTGTCAACCCCCCTTTTTATGATGCTGTAGCCCTTAATACCTCATTTAATATTTCTGACGAAGACAATCCTCCCCAATGTCCTTGGAATACAACAAAAATCGGCCTCACCATGCAATCCGTTATCTATTCTGGGCATTGTATTGGTAACGTTTCCCCCTCCTTAAAAAAGGTCTGTGCACAGTCGTCCTTTACATCGCAAGGTAAATTCTATATTCCCCCTACAGGGGCAAAATGGCTGTGCTCTTCCACGGGGCTTACTCCTTGCGTATCAGCAAAAGCCCTCACTGAAACTAAGGAAATGTGCCTCTTGGTGGCTGTGCTACCCCGTGTCCTCTTCCATGAAGAAAAAGACCTTTATCAACACTGGGACGAGCAATCTCCAACCATGCTAAGAAACAAAAGAGAAATTATCACGGCTGTCACTATTGCCTCTCTTTTAGGTATTGCTGGCCTAGGCACCGGAACCGTCTCTATCATCCTCCAACGCCAAGGCTTCTCCCACCTAAGAGCTGCTATAGATGAAGATTTGGCCCGCATTGAAACCTCCATCACCCATCTTGAAAAATCCCTTACATCTTTATCGGAGGTTGTTCTCCAAAACAGGAGAGGCTTAGATCTACTTCTCCTTAAGCAAGGAGGGCTTTGTGCAGCATTAGGCGAGGAATGTTGCTTTTACACTGATTATTCTGGAATAGTTAAAGATTCCATGACCAAGCTTAGAGAAGGAATTGCAAACCGCAAACGTGAGCGGGAAGCCCAAGGAGGCCCCTCCTGGGGATTCAATGGAGTCCTCCCTTACCTCCTCCCTATATTAGGCCCCTTGATAACCCTAATCCTAATAATATCTTTTGCTCCTTGGGCCATAAGAAGAATAATACAGCTAGTAAAGGACCAAATTGATTCTGCCCTAGGCAAACCTATTCAAGTGCATTATCACCGGCTCCACCTCGCTGACCAAGGCGTAAATACAGACTGCTTGAATGCTACCAACCCTGACGGGTAAGAATCCCCCTCCTACGGGAGCAGCATATAACTCAAAAGTATGCTTCTAGCTTATGCTATGATTGGTACCGCTGGGTGCGAGGCAAAGCACTGCAAAGGAGGGCCAAAACAATCAAAGGCCGTTTTGAGCTCCTTGAGAAGTATGCCTCATTAGCATAGGGGTTTGCTCTGCAAAACATCCCCTCCCCAGAAAAACAGAGCCACAAACAACTTGGGGAATGAGGCCTCTATTTCCCCCAGCAGGTTAATGCCAAAGGAATGCTCAATCAGCATTCTTCCTCCATCCTTTTGAAACACAAAGGGAGGAGATGTTGGGGACAATTAAGGTAGCATATAAAATATTCACCTTCAGCGATACCGGTAACATGCAACATGGCCGCCAGGGCTGATGCAAGAACAGCTTAAGCTATAATTAGCCTTCTTCAAGGAAGTAACAGTAGTTCCCGCCTAAGCAGTAGCTAGTTCGCGCCTAAACAGTAGCCACCCATTGGCCATCCACCCTAGCAACAGCAATCACCAATCCCAGACCGCTACCTGTCCTTATTAGCCACCCCCTCTCCCTCCAGGGCATACATACCCTGCCTCTTCAATAAAGTTTTGCAGCTTGATCAGAAACCTGTCTTGCTGTCATTCTTCGTGTCTCTTGTCCCATACCATTCCTCCCTTACAGGTATCAGAGCCTCCGTTGATCGTCCCGCAGGCCGGGACAGACTTTAAATGCAGGGATGTTTTGAGAGACAAAGAAGGCCACTACATACTAATAAAAGGGGCAATTCAACAAGAAGAAATAACAATCATAAATGTCTATGCACCCAATCAAGGTGCCACAAATTACATGAGAGAAACACTGGCAAAACTAAAGGAAGCAATTGATGTTTCCACAATAATTGTGGGAGACTTCAACACATCACTCTCTCCTACAAATAGATCAACCAGACAGAGGACCAATAAGGAAATTGAAAACCTAAACAATGTGATAAATGAATTAGATTTAACAGACATATACAGAAGATTACATCCCAAATCACCAGGATACACATACTTTTCTAGTGCTCATGGAACTTTCTCCAGAATAGATCATATGCTGGGACATAAAACAAGCCTCAGTAAATTTAAAAAGATTGAAATTATTCAAAGCACATTCTCTGACCACAATGGAATACAATTAGAAGTCAATAACCATCAGAGACTTAGAAAATTCACAAATACCTGGAGGTTAAACAACACACTCCTAAACAATCAGTGGGTCAAAGAAGAAACAGCAAGAGAAATTGCTAAATATATAGAGATGAATGAAAATGAGAACACAACATACCAAAACCTATGGGATGCAGCAAAAGCAGTGCTGAGGGGGAAATTTATAGCACTAAACGCATATATTAAAAAGGAAGAAAGAGCCAAAATCAAAGAACTAATGGATCAACTGAAGAAGCTAGAAAATGAACAGCAAACCAATCCTAAACAAAGTAGAAGAAAAGAAATACCAAGGATTAAAGCACAAATAAATGACATAGAGAACAAAAAAACAATAGAGAGGATAAATATCACCAAAAGTTGGTTCTTTGAGAAGATCAACAAGATTGACAAGACCCTAGCTAGACTGACAAAATCAAAAAGAGAGAAGACCCATATAAACAAAATAATGAATGAAAAAGGTGACATAACTGCAGATCCTGAAGAAATTAAAAAAATTATAAGAGGATACTATGAACAACTGTATGGCAACAAACTGGATAATGTAGAGGAAATGGACAATTTCCTGGAAACATATGAACAACCTAGACTGACCAGAGAAGAAATAGAAGACCTCAATCAACCCATCACAAGCGAAGAGATCCAATCAGTCATCAAAAATCTTCCCACAAATAAATGCCCAGGGCCAGATGGCTTCACAGGGGAATTCTACCAAACTTTCCAGAAAGAACTGACACAAATCTTACTCAAACTCTTTCAAAACATTGAAGAAAATGAAACACTACCTAACTCATTTTATGAAGCTAACATCAATCTAATACCAAAACCAGGCAAAGATGCTACAAAAAAGGAAAACTACTGGCCAATCTCCCTAATGAATATAGATGCAAAAATCCTCAACAAAATACTTGCAAATCGAATCCAAAGACACATTAAAAAAAATCATACACCATGACCAAGTGGGGTTCATTCCAGGCATGCAAGGATGGTTCAACATAAGAAAATCAATCAATGTATTACAACACATTAAAAATTCAAAAGGGAAAAATCAAATGATCATCTCAATAGATGCTGAAAAAGCATTTGACAAAATCCAACATCCGTTTTTGATAAAAACACTTCAAAAGGTAGGAATTGAAGGAAACTTCCTCAATATGATAAAGAGCATATATGAAAAACCCACAGCCAGCATAGTACTCAATGGTGAGAGACTGAAAGCCTTCCCTCTAAGATCAGGAACAACACAAGGATGCCCGCTATCACCACTGTTATTCAACATTGTGCTGGAAGTGCTAGCCAGGGCAATCCGGCAAGACAAAGAAATAAAAGGCATCCAAATTGGAAAAGAAGAAGTAAAACTGTCATTGTTTGCAGATGATATGATCTTATATCTGGAAAACCCTGAGGAATCGACGATACAGCTACTAGAGCTAATAAACAAATTTAGCAAAGTAGCGGGATACAAGATTAATGCACATAAGTCAGTAATGTTTCTATATGCTGGAAATGAACAAACTGAAGAGACACTCAAGAAAAAGATACCATTTTCAATAGCAACTAAAAAAATCAAGTACCTAGGAATAAACTTAACCAAAGATGTAAAAGAGCTATACAAAGAAAACTACATAACTCTACTAAAAGAAATAGAAGGGGACCTTAAAAGATGGAAAAATATTCCATGTTCATGGATAGGAAGACTAAATGTCATTAAGATGTCAATTCTACCCAAACTCATCTACAGATTCAATGCAATCCCAATCAAAATTCCAAGAACCTACTTTGCAGACTTGGAAAAGCTAGTTATCAAATTTATTTGGAAAGGGAAGATGCCTCGAATTGCTAAAGACACTCTAAAAAAGAAAAACGAAGTGGGAGGACTTACACTCCCTGACTTTGAAGCTTATTATAAAGCCACAGTTGCCAAAACAGCATGGTACTGGCACAAAGATAGACATATAGATCAATGGAATCGAATTGAGAATTCGGAGATAGACCCTCAGATCTATGGCCGACTGATCTTTGATAAGGCCCCCAAAGTCACTGAACTGAGTCATAATGGTCTATTCAACAAATGGGGATGGGAGAGTTGGATATCCATATCCAAAAGAATGAAAGAGGACCCCTACCTCACACCCTACACAAAAATTGACTCAAAATGGACCAAAGATCTCAATATAAAAGAAAGTACCATAAAACTCCTAGAAGATAATGTAGGAAAACATCTTCAAGACCTTGTATTTGGCGGCCACTTCCTAGACTTTACACCCAAAGCACAAGCAACAAAAGAGAAAATAGATAAATGGGAACTCCTCAAGCTTAGAAGTTTCTGCACCTCAAAGGAATTTCTCAAAAAGGTAAAGAGGCAGCCAACTCAATGGGAAAAAATTTTGGAAACCATGTATCTGACAAAAGACTGATATCTTGCATATATAAAGAAATCCTACAACTCAGTGACAATAGTACAGACAGCCCAATTATAAAATGGGCAAAAGATATGAAAAGACAGTTCTCTGAAGAGGAAATACAAATGGCCAAGAAACACATGAAAAAATGTTCAGCTTCACTAGCTATTAGAGAGATGCAAATTAAGACCACAATGAGATACCATCTCACACCTATTAGAGTGGCTGCCATTAAACAAACAGGAAACTACAAATGCTGGAGGGGATGTGGAGAAATTGGAACTCTTATTCATTGTTGGTGGGACTGTATAATGGTTCAGCCACTCTGGAAGTCAGTCTGGCAGTTCCTTAGAAAACTAGAAATAGAGTTACCGTTCGATCCAGTGATTGCACTTCTCGGTATATACCCGGAAGATCGGAAAGCAGTGACACGAACAGATATCTGCACGCCAATGTTCATAGCAGCATTATTCACAATTGCCAAGAGATGGAAACAACCCAAATGTCCTTCAACAGATGAGTGGATAAATAAAATGTGGTATATACACACGATGGAATACTACGCGGCAGTAAGAAGGAACGATCTCGTGAAACATATGACAACATGGATGAACCTTGAAGACATAATGCTGAGCGAAATAAGCCAGGCACAAAAAGAGAAATATTATATGCTACCACTAATGTGAACTTTGAAAAATGTAAAACAAATGGTTTATAATGTAGAATGTAGGGGAACTAGCAATAGAGAGCAATTAAGGAAGGGGGAACAGTAATCCAAGAAGAAAAGATATGCTATTTAACGTTCTGGGGATGCCCAGGAATGACTATGGTCTGTTAATTTCTGATGGATATAGTAGGAGCAAGTTCACAGAAATGTTGCTACATTATGTAACTTTCTTGGGGTAAAGTAGGAACAGGTGGGAAGTAAAGCAGTTATCTTAGGTTAGTTGTCTTTTTCTTACTCCCTTGTTATGGTCTCTTTGAAATGTTGTTTTATTGTATGTTTTTGTTTTTTGTTTTTTGTTTTTTTTTAATTTTTTTTTCCATACAGTTGATTTAAAAAGGAAAAAAAGGTTAAAAAAAAAAAACAAGGAAAAAAATATGTAGTGCCCCCTTGAGGAGCCTGTGGAGAATGCAGGGGTATTGGCCTACCCCACCTCAATGGTTGCTAACATGACCACAGACATAGGGGACTGGTGGTTTGATGGGTTGAGCCCTCTACCATAGGTTTTACCCTTGGGAAGACGGTTTCTGCAAAGGAGAGGCTAGGCCTCTCTATAATTGTGCCTAAGTGCCTCCTCCCAAATGCCTCTTTGTTGCTCAGATGTGGCCTCTCTCTCTAGCTAAGCCAACTCGAAAGGTGAAATCACTGCCCTCCCCGCTACGTGGGATCAGACACCCGGGGGAGTGAATCTCCCTGGCAACGTGGAATATGACTCCCGGGGAGGAATGTAGACCTGGCATAGTGGGATGGAGAACATCTTCTTGACCAAAAGGGGGATGTGAAAGGAAATGAAATAAGCTTCAGTGGCAGAGAGATCCCAAAAGGAGCCGAGAGGTCACTCTGGTGGGCACTCTTACGCACAATTTAGACAACCCTTTTAGGTTCTAAAGAATTGGGTTAGCTGGTGGTGGATTCCTGAAACTATCAAACTACAACTCAGAACCCATGAATCTCGAAGACAGTTGTATAAAAATGTAGCTTTTGAGGGGTGACAATGGGATTGGGAAAACCATAAGGACCACACTCCACTTTGTCTAGTTTATGGATGGATGAGTAGAAAAATAGGGGAAGGAAACAAACAAACAAACAGACAAGGTACCCAGTGTTCTTTTTTACTTCAATTGCTCTTTTTCACTTTAATTATTATTCTTATTATTTTGTGTGTGTGCTAATGAAGGTGTCAGGGATTGATTTAGGTGATGAATGTACAACTATGTAATGGTACTGTGAACAATCGAATGTACGATTTGTTTTGTATGACTGCGTGGTATGTGAATATATCTCAATAAAATGAAGATTAAAAAAAAAAACTAAAGGACAAATGGGGTGGGATGGGGGGATGATTTGAGTGTTCTTTTTTCACTTTTATTTTTTATTCTTCTGGTTCTTTCTGATGTAAGGAAAATGTTCAGAGATGGATTGTGGTGATGAACGCATAACTATGTCATCATACTGTGGACAGTGGATTGTATACCATGGATGATTGTATGGTGTGTGAATGTATTTCAATAAAACTGAATTTAATAAAAAAAAAAAACCAAAAAAAATGGTATATAAATGAAGTCATATAACATGTAACCTTTTGAGATTGGCTTTTTTAACTCAGCAAAATTCTCTTGTGATTCATCCAAGTAGTGTGTAGCAATAGTTTATTCTTTATTTTTGAATAGCTAAACAATTTGTCGTTCCCACCAGCAATGTATGAGTGATCTAGTATCTCTGCATCTTCATCCAAATTTGGTGTTTTCACTATTTTTTTATTTTAGCCATTCTGATAGGTATCTTATCATGGTTTTATTTTGCATTTCCTTAGTAGCTAATGATGTTCAACATCTTTTCATGAACTTATTTGTATACCTTCTTCAGTGAAATGTCTATTCATGTCTTTGCCCATTTTGTAATTGGAATGTTTGGTTTGTTTTTACTGTTGCGCCTTGAGAATTCTTTAGATATTCTAGATACTATTCCTTTATTGGATATACTGTTTGCAAATATTTTCTCCCAGTTTGTAGCTTGTCTTGTAATCATTTTAACCAGGTAATTTAAAGAGCAAAAGTTTTTAATTTTGATAAGATCCAAGCAATCAACTTTTCCTTTTAAGGATCATACTTTTGGTGTCAAGTCTAAGAACTATTTGCTTAGCCCTAGATCTCAAGGATGTTTTCTTAGGCTTTTTCTAAATATTTTATAATTTTATGTTTTACATTTAAGTCTATGATCCATTTTGAGGTTGTATTTTGGAAGGGTTTTTATGGTTTTATTTAACACAAATAAAACTTTCAAATGAGCTACCTATTCATTTTCTTAGCTGGGCACTAGGATTTGTGACTTTGATGGTCAGCTGGGCTGCTCTTGTGGCTCTGCGGTTCTTGGGAGAAATCTTGTGAGCAATTTCAGCCCAGGAAGATTTGTTGCACATCAGTTGCACTTCCAGTTCCTTGACATTGTGGACCAGGAACTTTCAGAAGCCACTAGGCAGCATGTGTTTCATTTTCTTGTTGCTCCCATAACCAATGTTGGGCATCAATGCCTGGCTCTTGAATCATCTTCACACCCTGTTGTCAATGCCTCTGAGTTTCCTCCAGCTAAAGTTAATTTTGACTTATCGGTATGACTGGTGTCAGATGAACACTAATGTTCAGAGCAGTAGTATTCACCAAGTGGAAACAATCCCAAAAATCCATTAATTATATCCATATAATGGAATCTTATTCAGCCATAAAAATGAATGAAGTATTGATACATGCTACAACATTGATGAACCTTGAAAACACTGCTAAGTGAAACAAGCCAGACACAAAAGGCCACATATTGTATGATTCTATTTATATGAAATATCCAGAATAGGAAAATCCATAGAGACAGAAAGCAGATTAGTGTTTGCCAGAGGCAGGATAGGAAGTGACTGCCTAATGGGTACAGAGTTTCCATTTGGGGAGACAAAAAATTTCTGGAACTAGATAGTTTGATGGTTGCACAACATTGTGAATTCACTTAATGCCACATAGGTCATAGGGGTAAATCTTCATGACCACTTGTTTTAGTTTCCTAGGCTGCTCCAGCAAATACCATGAAATGGGTTGACTTAAACAATAGTAATTTATTAGCTTACGGTTTTGAGGCCGAGAAAGTATCCAAATCAAGGCATCATCAAGGTGATGCATTCTTTCTGGATACCAGCTGCTGGTGATCCTGGGCTCCTCTGTCACATGGCAAGGCACATGGCAGCATCTGCTGTTCTCTCCCTTAACTTTCTAGGTTTCATTGATTTAAGCTTCTTGCTTCTGTGGCTTTCTCTCTCCTTGTCAGAATTTCATTCTCTTAAAGGCCACTGTTCAGAGGATTAAGACCCATCCTGAAAGAGGTGGGTCATACCTTAACTGAAGCAGCCTCATCAAAAGTCCTACTTACAATGGGATCACACCACAGGAATGGATTACATTTAAGAACATGTTTTCTGGGCTACATACAGCTTCAAACCTCCACACCTTAGATTTGGCAAATAATTCTTAGATATGACACTAAAAGCAGAAGGAACAATAGAAAAAATTGATAAATTGGCCTTCATCAAAATTAAAAACTTTTGTGCATCATTGACACCAATAGACATAGAAAACACAAATTACAGAATGGGAGAAAATATGTGGAAATCATACATTTGATAATGACCTTGTATCCAGGATAATTTATTTTTAAAAACTCTTACACCTCAAGGAAGAAAGGACACTCAGCACAGGTTTCTTGGCCCCTAATTCCCTGTCCTGTGCTGTCGATTGCAGTTTTCATTAAAAACAAAAACAAACAAACAAACAAACAAAAAACTCTTATATCTCAACAACAAAAATAAACAAACCCATTAAAAACTGGGTAAAGGGCTTGAATAGACATTTCTCCGAAGGAGATATACAAATGGCCACAGGAAAAGGCACAGGAAAAGATGTTCAACATCATCAACTTTAGAGAAATTCAAAGCAAAACTACAATGAGATACTACTTCACAATATCTACACTGTCCATAATAATAATGAAAACAAAACAAAATAGCAAGTGCTGTCAAGGATATGGAGAAATTGAAACCCTTATACTTTGCTGGTGGGAATGTAAAATGGTGCAGCTGCTGTGAAAAACATTTTGGTGATTACTCAATAAACTAAAAATAGAATTACTATATGACCCAGCAATTTCAGTCTTAGGTATGTGCCCCCAAAATTGAAACAGGTGTCCACCAATAGGAGCATAAACTATGGAATATCTATGGGACAACTACGGAGTACTGTACCAAAGTAAAAAGAATGACGTTGACCCAGTTTCTCATCCTCAGCATCCTTAAAATTTTCAATGAGACAATTCTTTTTGTGGGGAGCATTATAGGATGCTTATCAGCACTACTGGCCTTACTCACTAGATGTCAGTAGCACCACTCCCACCAAGTTGTGACAACCAAAAATGACTCCAGAAATTGCCAAATATCGCCTGGGGGTTAAACTAGCCCCCAGCTGAGAATCATTGATGTGGACCTATACGTACTGATGTGGAAAGGTCTCCAAGTGTATTATTAAATAATAATAATGAATGATAATAATTGATGCAGAATGATATACACAGGATGTAGTCTACATCTTATTCTGATTCTGGTGTAAGGAAAATGTTCAAAAATAGATTGGGGTGATGAATGCACAACTATATGATGGTACTGTGAACAGTTGATTGTACACCATGGATGATTGTATGGTATGTGAATATATCTCAATAAAACTGAATTAACAAAAAACTAAAGGAAAAATAGGGTAGGAGGGGGGATGATTTGGGTGTTCTTTTTTCACTATTTTTTTTTTATTCTTATTATCACTTTTTCTGGTACAAGGAGAATGTTAAAAAATAGATTGGGGTGATCAGTGAACAACTATATGGTGGTAATGTGATCAATTGATTGTATGTTTTGGATGATTGTATGGTGTGTGAATAAATCTTAATAAAAAAACTGAATTAAACAAAAATTCTCACACAACTGTGGGAATGCATGAGTTCAAATTCTGTAGGGCAGGATACATGAGTTCAAATTCTGTAGGGGAAGCAGCACAAATCCAAATTCCGTAGAGTAGGCAGCGAGCTGGCAACTCTGATGAAGGTCTTCAATGAACTCACCAGGAGAGGCTGGCTGGCTGAAGAAGTGAGAGTTCTCTCTCTTCTCCTGTAAAAGTCTTCAACTGATTGGGTTAAATCCAGCTGATTGAATTATCTCACTGCAGATGTCACTCCTTTTTTGATGTAATCAGCCACAGATGCAATCAATTGACTGATGATTTAATAAAACCACCTGCTGATTTATTAACCAGCCACAACTGCCCTTGCAGTAAGTTTGGCCAGTGCTTGCTTGACCAGACACCTGGGCACCATCACCTGACTAAGTTGACACATGAATGTAACCATCACAGTCCACCTCTTCTCAACTTTGCTATACACATCACCTGAAACCATACTTAATCTTTAAATAGATCACAATAATAGACATATGTTTCACCTAACAATACTCAGCAGTCCTGCACACTAAATCTCTTCAGAATAGGGTGCAAGTCCTTAGATAACATTCACTCATAAACGTGATATCCTATAACTTAAATACTATAAAATGAACAAAACAATTTATGTCATATGATAAGGGGATAAGAGAAGAAGAAAACAAAGATGTTTGCTTTATGTACAAATACAAACATACTCATAACAAAACAAGGAGGAAATATTTATGTGATCATAGTCCTTGTTTCTGTAACTGGTCACATGCACATAGTTCATATTTATCACTATCTTCTTCACATACCCATTCCATGTTCCCTTTACCCTCAGCAAACACTTCAGCTGGCCATGGTTCTTTGCCTGGTGGGTTGACACAAACATTCAATCCTGAAGTTTCTGGGCCATTGGTAGTCCTGCTGGATTGGTTTGTTGCAGTTTTCCATTGACTTTAATCACAGGGAACGGTAGTACTAAGAGATGCCCTAGGGAATCTCCTGGGTTCCAGGAAAACTCTTCTTTACCTCCATTGAGTAGCTTCCATTGTGTAGTTGCAGTGCTACTTCCCCTTGATAGTCAGGATCAATTACCCCAGCCAGTACAGTAATCCCTTCCTTGCCTGTTGATTCAGAGGCATGAGAAGCCCAAAGTGGCCAGGTGACAGTCTTAACTTACAGTTCAATGGAATTATTGTTGTGTCTCCTGGTGTGAGCATGCCTCCTTTTGGAACTAAGACTTGTAGACCAGCAGAGATTAAGGTTGCAGGGAAAGGAAGCAAAAATTTTCCTAGTGGATCATGAGGAGTGATAGTGAGTGGTGCCACTGCCATTTCCACGCCTTGATTCCTGGACCTGTGAATACTGGCTATAGGAGAAACAGCACCATAGAGTTGACACTGATTCAGAGCATACACAGCCTCCTGGAGAACACTGCCATGCAAGGTATTGCCACCTAGTTGGCATTGTAATTGAGTCTTCAAAAGGCCATTCCACTGTTCTATCAACCCAGCTGCCTCTGGATGACAGAGAACATGGTAAGACCAGATAACTCCATGAATGTGTGCCCATTCCCTTGCTCCATTTGCTGTAAAGTGGGTTCCTTGATCAGAAGCAATGCTGTGTGGAATACCATGATGGTGGATAAGGAATTCTGTAAGTCTATGGATGGTAGTTTTGGCAGAAGCATTGCATGCAGGGAAGACAAACCCATATCCAGAGTATGTGTCTATTCCAGTTAGAACAAATTGCTGCCCATTCCATGATGGATGTGGTCCAATGTAATTAACCTGCCACCAGGTAGTAGGCTGATCACCTCGGGGAATGGTGCCATATTGGTGACTGAGTGTGGATCTCTACTGTTGGCAGATTGGGCACTCAGTAGTGGCTGTGGCCAGGTCAGCCTTGGTGAGTGGAAGTCCATGTTGCTGAGCCCATGCATAACCTCCATCCCTACCACTATGATCACTTCATTCATGAGCCCATTGGGCAATAACAGGAGTGGCTGGGGAAACAGGCTGGCTGGTATTCACAGAACAGATCATCTTGTCCAATGGATTATTAAAATCTTCCTCTGCTGAAGTCACCCTCTGGTTAGCATTCACATGGGACACAAATATCTTCATGTTTTTTTTTTTTTGCCCACTCAGAAATGTCTATCCACATACCTCTTCCCCAGACTTCTTTGTCACCAATTTTCCAGTCATGTTCCTTCCAAGTCCCTGACCATCCAGCCAAACAATTACAACAGCCCATGAATCAGTATACAAATGCACCTCTGGCCAGTTCTCTTTCCAAGCAAAGTGAACAACCAGGTGCACTGCTTGAAATTCCACCCACTGGGAGGATCCTATTTCACCACCGTACTTCAGGGAC
Organism: Choloepus didactylus; assembly: GCF_015220235.1. NCBI lineage: Eukaryota > Metazoa > Chordata > Mammalia > Pilosa > Megalonychidae > Choloepus > Choloepus didactylus. The sequence goes on from NC_051334.1 coordinate 144,133,393, forward strand.
ATCCCAGAAAGGGGCTGCAATGCTGCAGCTGTCCACTTTTTGGGTGGTACTTGCATATCATGCAGGACTATCAGTAAACCAGGCCTGAATTTTTTCTTCCTCAGTCAACTGATTGTAAGGAAGTCCCCAAGAGGCCATAGCTCTGGACTGGGAAAGAGAAGGTAATGTGGCAGGAGTGAGGGTCATGGACATTTGGGCCACTTCCTCATGTAAATTACTTGTGCCTTCAGGACCCACTCTCATATATACCATTTCCATTTTATGATGGATTGCTGCTGTACATGCCCAACTTTATGGCCTTCAGGTCAGACAACACCCAGCTCATGATAGGCAACTCAGGTCTCATGGTAACTTGGCGGACCATGGTTAAGCATTCTGTCTCTACCAAGGCCCAATAGCAGGCCAATAGCTGTTTAGCAACAGCCCATGAATCAGTATACAAATGCTGAGTAGTTATCTACAGAGAATAGTAAGGCTTACTCCAAAATCCTAAGAGCCTGCATTGTGATTCTATTATAGGAGCCTGCCCAAGGTTCCAAACAGCATCTCTATTTGCCACTGACATTTCCAGCACCATTGGATCAGCTGGATCATATGGTCCAAGTGACAGAGCATCTTGCACAGCAGTCTGGACCTGTCACAGAGCCTCCTCTTCTTCTGGTCCCCACTCAAAACTAGAAGCTTTTCTGGTCACTTGGTAAATGGGCTGGAGTAGCACACCCAAATGAGGAATATGTTGTCTCAAAAATCCAAAGGGGCCAACTAAGCATTGTGTCTCTTTTTTGGTCATAGGAACAGCCAGATGTAACAGCTTATCCTTCACCTTAGAAGGGATAGGCCCCATACCACTGAACACCTAGAAATTTTACTGAGGTGGAAGGCCCCTGTATCTTGGAAGGCCCCTGTATCTTTGTTGGATTTATCTCACATCCGCTGACACACAAATGCCTTATCAATAAGTCTAGAGTAGTTGCTACTTCTTGCTCACTAGGTCCAATCAACATGATATCATCAATTTAATGGACCATTTTGATATCTTGTGGGAGGGAGAAATGATCAAGGTCTCTGTAGGCAATATTATGACATAGGGCTGGAGAGTTGATATACCCCTGAGATAGGACAGTAGAGGCATACTGCTGGCCTTGCAAGCTCAATGCAAACTGTTTCTGGTGGTCTGTACTAACAGCTATTGAGAAAAAAGCATTTGGCAGATCAATAGCTGCATACCAGGTACCAGGGGATGTGTTGATTTGCTCAAGCAATGATACCACATCTGGAACAGCAACTGGAACTGGGGTCACCACCTGGATAAGCTTATGATAAGCCACTGTCATCTTCAGAGAATGATCTGTTTTCTGCACAGGCCAAATAAGAGAGTTGAATGGGGGTGTGGTGGGAATCATCACCCCTGCATCCTTCAAGCCCTTAGGAGAGGCATTAATCTCTGCTATCAAGGGAAGTAGGTAGAAAGCCAGGAACTGTGTGGACCAAATACTGCAGAGCAATTTGAATTTGGGCATACTTCATACAATAGTAATGAACATGTGGAACAGCTGAGATCAGCGAAATCTGTAAGTTCTCGTGGCCAAGGGACCCACGCCCATCCCTGCCAGGCACAGCCCTGTGGGAAGAGGGCCATCAGTGCTGGGAACCAGGAGGGAAAATTACAGTTGCAGCTCTGATTGAAAACTCAGACTGCTGATCAAAAACTCCAAACATAGGTAGACTGAGACCAGACACTGGAGAATCTGAGAGCAGTCAGCCCAGAGGAGAGGCGATAGGGCTAGCAGAAACAGCAAAAAAAAAAAACAAAACAAAACAAAAAACCCAACCCAATAATAAAAACAGAGAATATTTGGAGTTCCAGTGAACATAAAACAGAGAAGGGCAAGGCTCAAACAGAATCAGGTGCATATGCAAATCCAGAGGGCAAGGACCCTTATTGGAAAAGCCAGTATCTCTGCTTTCTTGATTGTTCATAATGGCCCCAATCTCCTTATCTCTTAGCATTTCAATAGCCCATTAGATCTGCAAGGAGGGCTCTTATTTTACTTTTTCTTTTTTTTTTTTTTAAATCTTTTTCTTTTTTTCTCAAACAATTACTCTGAGAAGCGCATTACAGAAAGCCTCAAAGACTTGCAATTTGGGCCCAGGCAAGAGCAGAGCTAAGATAGCATTTAGAGACAAAGTAATAAGTCTAGCAGCTGAGAAAATTCACTAAACACCATAACCTCCTAAAAAAAGGGGGGCATCCTCTTGCAGCCATCTTCCCGGTGGGCTGGGAATGCTCCTACCCGGTGCCAGCACCACAGCCCAGAGCTGCCCCGAACAACCCAGTGTGTCGGGAAGTGTTTCCAGCAACATGCACACATGCCACAATATCTGGCGTGGACAATAGCCTTTTGTGCACCCGCAGCTAATTGTCCCGGAGCTGGATAGGCAGAGCTGTGTGAAAAGGGGGAAATTAACATGCCCCATTCATCCATCCTTTCAGCAGGCTGGGATTGCCCCTACATGGCCCTGTGGCCCAGAACTTCCATTGGTGGATGGTGCTCACCTGTGACATAGCACAGTCTTCCCTCAGCAGAGGCCCTAGGAGGGCATGGCTTGGAAGAGGGACCCACTTGCAAGTCCCAGGGACCATACACCAATACCAAGGACTTGTGGGTCAGTGGCAGAGACAAACTGTGGTGAGACTGAACTGAAAGATTAGACTCTTGCAACAGCTTTAAATCTCCAGGAACACCTGGGAGATTTGATTATTAAAGCCACCCTCCCCCCTTACCACTCAGACACAAGCCCCACATTCAGGGCAGGCAACACCAACTACACACGCAAACTTGGTGCACCAACTGGAACCCCAGAAGACTCAGACCCCCACTCACAACAAAGACAAAGTTGGGGAGAACTGGCTTGAGGGGAATAGGTGGATGGTGGACACCATCTGCTGGTTAGTTAGAGAAAGTGTACTCCACCAAGCTGTAGATCTGACAAATTAGAGATAAGTATTCGAATCAGCCAACATATCCTAAAACAACCCTATCAAGTTAAGCAAATGCCAAGAGGCCAAAAACAACAGAAAAAATTTAAAGCATATGGAAAAAAACAGACAATATGGATAAGCCAAAACCAAACACCCAAATCAAAAAATCAGAGGAGACACAGTACTTGGAGCAATTAATCAAAGAACTAAAGACAAACAACAAGAGCATGGCACAGGATATAAAAGACATGAAGAAGACCCTAGAAGAGCATAAAAAAGAAAGTGTAAGAGTGAATAAAAAAAAGACGATCTTACGGAAACGAAACTGTCAACCAAGTTAAAAAGATTCTGTATACTCATAGTACAAGACTAGAGGAAGCTGAACAGTGAATCAGTGACCTCGAGGACGACAGAATGGAAAACAAAAGAACAAAAGAAAGAATGGGAGAAAAATTTAAAAAATCGAAATGGACCTCAGGGATATGAGAGATAATACAAAACATCGAATATAAGAGTCATTGCTGTTCCATAAGGGGAAGAGAAGGGTAAAGGTCTAGGAAGAGATTTCAAAGAAATTGTTGGGGAAAACTTCCCAAACCTTCTAAACAACATAAATACACAAGTCATAAATGCCCAGCAAACTCCAAATAGAATAAATCCAAATAAACACACTCCGGGACATAATCTGATCAGATTGTCAAATACTGAAGAGAAGGAGCAAGTTCTGAAAGCAGCAAGAGAAAAGCAATTCACCACATACAAAGGAAACAGCATAAGACTAAGTAGTGACTACTCAGCAGCCACCATGGAGGTGAGAAGGCAGTGGCATGACATTTAAAATTCTGAGGGAGAAATATGGCCAACCAAGAACTCTTTATCCAGCAATGCTCTCCTTCAAGTTTGAAGGAGAGCTTAAATTTTTCACAGACAAACAAATGCTGAGAGAATTTCCTAACAACAGACCTGCCCTACTTGAGATACCAAAGGAAGCCCTACCAGTAGAGAAATAAAGAAAGGAGAGAGCGATATGGAGAAAGGTTCAGTACTAAAGAGATTCAGTATGGGACATTAAAGGACATTAAGAGAGAGAGGAAAAAAAATATATCTGACAAACAAAAACCAAAGGATACTATGGCTGATTCAAGAAATTCCTTCACAGTAATAATGTTGAATGCAAATGGATTAAATTCCCCAATTAAAAGATACAGATTGGCAGAATGGATCAAAAAATATGAACCACCAATATGTTGCATACAAGAGACTCATCTTAGACACAGGGACATAAAGAAATTGAAAGTGAAAGGATGGAAAAAATATTTCATGCAAGCTACAGCCAAAAGAAAGCAGGAGTAGCAATATTAATCTCAGATATAATAGACTTTAAATGCAAGGATATAATGAGAGATAAAGAAGGCCACTACATAATAATAAAAGGGGAAATTCCACAGGAAGAAATAACAATTATAAATGTTTATGCACCCAATCAAGGTGCCAGAAAATACATGAGACATACACTGGCAAAACTAAAGGAAGCAATTGATGCTTCCACAATAATTGTGGGAGATTTCAACATATCACTCTTTCCTATAGATAGATCAACCAGACAGAAGACCAATAAGGAAACTGAATACCTAAACAATCTGATAAATGAATTTGATTTAACAGACAAATACAGAACATTACATCCCAAATCACCAGGATACACATTCTTCTCTAGTACTCCGGGAACTTTCTCCAGAATAGATCATATGCTGGGAAATAAAACAAGCCTCAATAAATTAAAAAAATTTGAAATTATTCAAAGCACATTTTCTGACCATAATGGAATACAATTAGAAGTCAATAACCATCAGAGACTTAGAAAATTCACAAATATCTGGAGGTTAAAGAACACACTCCTAAACAATCAGTGGGTTAAAGAAGAAATAGCAAGAGAAATGGCTAAATATATAGAGATGAATGAAAATGAGAACACAACATATCAGAACCTAGGGGATGCAGCTAAAGCAGTACTGAGGGGAAAATTTATAGCACTAAATGCATACATCAAAAAGGAAGAAAGAGCAAAAATCAAAGAACTAATGGATCAACTGAAGAAGCTAGAAAATGAACAGCAAACTAATCCTAAACCAAGTAGAAGAAAAGAAATAACAAGGATTAAAGCAGAAATAAATGACATAGAGAACAAAAAAACAATAGAATAAATAACATCAAAAGTTGGTTCTTTGAGAAGATCTACAAGACTGACAATCCCCTAGCTACACTGACAAAATCAAAAATACAGAGGACCCATATAAACAAAATAATCAATGAGAAAGGTGACATTACTGTGGATCCCAAAGAAATTAAAAAAATTATAAGAGGATACTATGAAAAACTGTTTGCCAACAAACAGGATATTGTAGAGGAAATGGGCAATTTCCTGGAAACATATGAACAACCTTGACTGACCAGAGAAGAAATAGAAGACATCAACCAACCAATCACAAGCAAAGAGTTCCAATCAGGCATCAAAAAGCTTCCCACAAATAAATACACAGGGCCAGATGGCTTCACAGGGGAATTGTACCAAACTTTCCAAAAAGAACTGACACCAATCTTACTTAAACTCTTTCAAAACAATGAAGAAAATGGAATACTACTTAACACACTTTATGAAGCTAACATCAACCTACACCTAACCCAGGCAAAGATGCTACTAAAGAGGAAAACTACAGGACAATCTCCCTATGGATGCAAAAATTCTCAACAAAATACTTGCAAATCAAATCCAAAGACACATTAAAAAAAATCATACACCATGACCAAGTGGGGTTCAGTCCAGGCATGCAAGGATGGCTCAACATAAGAAAATCAATCAATGTATTACAACACATTAACAAATCAAAAGGGGAAAAATCAAATGATCATCTCGATAGATGGTGAAAAAGCATTCAACAAAATCCATCATCCCTTTTCGATAAAAACACTTCAAAAGGTAGGAATTGAAGGAAACTTCCTCAATATTATAAAGAGCATATATGAAAAACCCACAGCCAGCATAGTACTCAATGGTGAGAGACTGAAAGCCTTCCCTCTTAGATCAGGAATGAGACAAGGATGCCCGTGGTCTCCACTGTTATTCAACATTGTGCTGGAAGTGCTAGCCAGGTCAATCAGGGAAGACAAAGAAATACAAGGCATTCAAATTCGAAAGGAGGAAGTAAAACTGTCATTATTTGCAGATGATATGATTGTATATCTGAGAAATCAATGATACAGCTACTAGAGCTAATAAACAAATTGAGCAAAGTAGCAGGATCCAAGACTAATGCACATAAGTCAGTAATGTTTCTATATGCTAGAAAAGAACAAAGTGAAGAGACACTCAAGAAAAAGATACCATTTTCAGCAGCAACTAAAAAAATCAGGTACCTAGGAATAAACTTAACCAAAGATGTAAAAGACCTATACAAAGAAAACTACATAACTCTACTAAAAGAAATAAAAAGGGATCTTAAACAATGGAAAAATATTCCATGTTCATGGGTAGAAAGGCTAAATGTCATTAAGATATCAATTTTACCCAAACTCATCTACAAATTCAATGCAATCCCAATCAAAATTCCAAAAACTTACTTTGCAGACTTGGAAAAGCTACTATCAAATTTATTTGGAAAGGGAAGATGCCTTGAATTGCTAAAAACACTCTAAAAAAGGAAAATGAAGTGGGTGGATTTACACTCCCTGACTTTGAAGCTTATTATAAAGCCACAATAGTCAAAACATCATGGTACTGGCACAAAGACAGACATATTGATCAATGGAATCAAACTGAGAATTCAGAGATATATTCCCAGATCTACGGCTGACTGATCTTTGATAAGGCCCCAAAAGCCACTGAACTGGGACATAACAGTCTTTTCAACAAATGGGGCTGGGAGAGTTGGATATCCATACCCAAAAGAATGAAAGAGGACCCCTACTCACACCCTACACAAAAATTAATTCAAAGTGGAAGATGGCAGACTGGTGAGCTGTATGTTTTAGTTACTCCTCCAGGAAAGTAGGTAAAAAGCCAGGAACTGCGTGGACTGGACACCACAGAGCAATCTGTCTTTGGGCATACTTCATACAACACTCATGAAAACGTGGAACTGCTGAGATCAGCGAAATCTGTAAGTTTTTGCGGCCAGGGGACCCGCGCCCCTCCCTGCCAGGCTCAGTCCCGGGGGAGGAGGGGCTGTCAGCTCCAGGAAGGAGAAGGGAGAATTGCAGTGGCTGCTCTCATCGGAAACTCATTCTACTGATTCAAACTCCAACCATAGATAGACTGAGGCCAGACACCAGAGACTCTGAGAGCAGCCAGCCCAGCAGAGAGGAGACGGGCATAGAAGGAAAACAACACGAGAAGCTCCAAAGTAAAAGCAGAGGATTTTTGGAGTTCTGGTGAACACAGAAAGGGGAAGGGCGGAGATCAGGCCTTGAGGCGCATATGCAAATCCCGAAGCAAGGCTGATCTCTCTGCCCAGGGCACCTTTCCTTAATGGCCCTGGTTGCTTTGTCTATTAGCATTTCAATAACCCATTAGATCTCTGAGGAGGGCCGTTTTTTTTTTTTTTTTTTTTTTTTTTTTAAATCCTTTTTGCTTTTTCTAAAACAATTACTCTAAGAAGCTCAATACAGAAAGCTTCAAAGAATTGAAATTTGGGCACGTCAAGTCAAGAGTCAAGAGCAGAAATAAGAGAGCTCTGAGACAAAAGGCAATAATCCAGTGGCTGAGAAAATTCACTAAACAACACAACTTCCCAAGAAAAGGGGGGTGTCCGCTCACAGCCACCATCCTGGTGGACAGGAAACACTCCTGCCCATCGCCAGCCTCATAGCCCAGAGCTGCCCCAGACAACCCAGTGTGACGGAAGTGCTTCAAATAACAGGCACACACCACAAAACTGGGCGTGGACATTAGCCTTCCCTGCAACCTCAGCTGAATGTCCCAGAGCTGGGAAGGGGGAGCAGTGTGAATTAACAGAGCCCCATTCAGCCATCATTTGAGCAGACTGGGAGCCTCCCAACACAGCCCAGCAGCCCAGAACTGCCCTGGGGGGACGGCACTCACCTGTGACATAGCACAGTCATCCCTCAACAGAGGACCCGGGGTGCACAGCCTGGAAGAGGGGCCCACTTGCAAGTCTCAGGAGCCATACGCCAATACCAAAGACTTGTGGGTCAGTGGCAGAGACAAACTGTGGCAGGACTGAACTGAAGGATTAGACTATTGCAGTAGCTTTAAAACTCTAGGATCATCAGGGAGATTTGATTGTTAGGGCCACCCCCCCCTCCCCGACTGCCCAGAAACACGCCCCACATACAGGGCAGGCAACACCAACTACACACGCAAGCTTGGGACACCAATTGGGCCCCACAAGACTCACTCCCCCACTCACCAAAAAGGCTAAGCAGGGGAGATCTGCCTTGTGGAGAACAGGTGGCTCGTGGACGCCACCTGCTGGTTAGTTAGAGAAAGTGTACTCCACGAAGCTGTAGATCTGATAAATTAGAGATAAGGACTTCAGCTGGTCTACAAACCCTAAAAGAACCCTATCAAGGACAGCAAATGCCACGAGGCCAAAAACAACAGAAAATTATAAAGCATATGAAAAAACCAGACGATATGGATAACCCAAGCCCAAGCACCCAAATCAAAAGACCAGAAGAGACACACCTAGAGCAGCTACTCAAAGAACTAAAGATGAACAATGAGACCCTAGTACGGGATATGAAGGAAATCAAGAAGACCCTAGAAGAGCATAAAGAAGACATTGCAAGACTAAATAAAAAAATGGATGATCTTATGGAAATTAAAGAAACTGTTGACCAAATTAAAAAGATTCTGGACACTCATAGTACAAGACTAGAGGAAGTTGAACAACGAATCAGTGACCTGGAAGATGACAGAATGGAAAATGAAAGCATAAAAGAAAGAATGGGGAAAAAAATTGAAAAACTCGAAATGGACCTCAGGGATATGATAGATAATATGAAGCGTCCGAATATAAGACTCATTGGTGTCCCAGAAGGGGAAGAAAAGGGTAAAGGTCTAGGAAGAGTATTCAAAGAAATTGTTGGGGAAAACTTCCCAAATCTTCTAAACAACATAAATACACAAATCATAAATGCTCAGCGAACTCCAAATAGAATAAATCCAAAAAAACCCACTCCGAGACATATACTGATCACACTGTCAAACATAGAAGAGAAGGAGCAAGTTCTGAAAGCAGCAAGAGAAAAGCAATTCACCACATACAAAGGAAACAGCATAAGACTAAGTAGTGACTACTCAGCAGCCACCATGGAGGCGAGAAGGCAATGGCACGATATATTTAAAATTCTGAGAGAGAGGAATTTCCAGCCAAGAATACTTTATCCAGCAAAGCTCTCCTTCAAATTTGAGGGAGAGCTTAAATTTTTCACAGACAAAGAAATGCTGAGAGAATTTGCTAACAAGAGACCTGCCCTACTGGAGATACTAAAGGGAGCCCTACAGACAGAGAAACAAAGACAGGACAGAGAGACTTGGAGAAAGGTTCAGTACTAAAGAGATTCGGTATGGGTACAATAAAGGATATTAATAGAGAGAGGGAAAAATATGGCAAACATAATCCAAAGGATAAGATGGCCGATTCAAGAAATGCCTTCACGGTTTTAACGTTGAATGTAAATGGATTAAACTCCCCAATTAAAAGATATAGATTCGCAGAATGGATCAAAAAAAATGAACCATCAATATGTTGCATACAAGAGACTCATCTTAGACACAGGGACACAAAGAAATTGAAAGTGAAAGGATGGAAAAAAATATTTCATGCAAGCTACAGCCAAAAGAAAGCAGGTGTAGCAATATTAATCTCTGATAAAATAGACTTCAAATGCAGGGATGTTTTGAGAGACAAAGAAGGCCACTACATACTAATAAAAGGGGCAATTCAGCAAGAAGAAATAACAATCGTAAATGTCTATGCACCCAATCAAGGTGCCACAAAATACATGAGAGAAACATTGGCAAAACTAAAGGAAGCAATTGATGTTTCCACAATAATTGTGGGAGACTTCAACACATCACTCTCTCCTATAGATAGATCAACCAGACAGAAGACCAATAAGGAAATTGAAAACCTAAACAATCTGATAAAGGAATTAGATTTAACAGACATCTACAGGACATTACATCCCAAATCACCAGGATACACATACTTTTCTAGTGCTCACGGAACTTTCTCCAGAATAGATCATATGCTGGGACATAAAACAAGCCTCAATAAATTTAAAAAGATTGAAATTATTCAAAGCACATTCTCTGACCACAATGGAATACAATTAGAAGTCAATAACCATCAGAGACTTAGAAAATTCACAAATACCTGGAGGTTAAACAACACACTCCTAAACAATCAGTGGGTTAAAGAAGAAATAGCAAGAGAAATTGCTAAATATATAGAGACGAATGAAAATGAGAACACAACATACCAAAACCTATGGGATGCAGCAAAAGCAGTGCTAAGGGGGAAATTTATAGCACTAAACGCATATATTAAAAAGGAAGAAAGAGCCAAAATCAAAGAACTAATGGATCAACTGAAGAAGCTAGAAAATGAACAGCAAAGTGGATCAAAGACCTCAATATAAAAGACAGTGCCATCAAACTCCTAGAAGATAATGTAGGGAAACATCTTCAAGACCTTGTGTTAGGCGGCCACTTCCTAGACCTTACACCAAAAGCATAAGCAACAAAAGAAAAAAATTGATAAATGGGAAGTCCTCAAGCTTAGAAGTTTCTGTACCTCAAAGGAATTTGTCAGAAAGGTGAAGAGGCAGCCAACTCAATGGGAAAAAGTTTTTGGAAACCATGTTTCTGACAAAAGACTGATATCTTGCACATATAAAGAAATCCTTCAACTCAACAACAATAGTGCAAACAACCCAATTATAAAATGGGCAAAAGATATGAAAAGACATGTCCCTGAAGAGGAAATATGTGTGGCTAAAAAACACATGAAAACATGTTCATCTTCACTAGCTATTAGAGAGATGCAAATTAAGACCACAACAAGATACCATTTCCCACCAATTAGAATGGCTGCCATTAAACAGACAGGAAACTACAAATGCTGGAGAGGATGTGGAGAAATTGCAACTCTTATTCATTGTTGGTGGGACTTTATAATGGTTCAGCCACTCTGGAAGTCAGTCTGACAGTTCCTTAGAAAACTAGATATAGAGTTACCCTTCGATCCAGCAAGTGCACTTCTTGATATATACCCATGTGCCAGTTTGAATGTATTATGTCCCCCAAATGCCATTATCTTTGATGTAATATTGTGTGGGCAGACCTATTAGTGTTGATTAGATTGTAATTCTTTTCACCCCACCCAACTGTGAGTGATGACTCTGATGAGATATTTCCATGGAGGTGTGGCCCCAGCCATTCAGGGCGGGCCTTGATCAGTGGAGCCATATAAATGAGCTGACAAACACAAGGAACTCAGTGCAGCTGAGAGTGACATTTTGAAGAGCCACAGCCAAGAGGGACACTTTGAAGAAAGCACAGGAGCTGCAGATGAGAGATATTTTGAAGACAGCCGTTGAAAGCAGACTCTTGCTCCGGAGAAGCTAAGAGAGGACAAATACCCCAAGTGCAACTAAGAGTGACATTTTTGAGGAACTGTAGCCTAGAGAGGAACGTCCTGGGAGAAAGCCATTTTGAAACCAGAACTTTGGAGCAGATGCCAGCCACGTGCCTTCCCAGCGAACAGAGGTTTTCCAGACACTATTGGCCATCCTCCAGTGAAGGTACCTAATTGCTGATGTGTTACCTTGGACACTTTATGGCCTTAAGACTGTAACTGTGTAACCAAATAAACCCCCTTTTATAAAAGCCAATCCATCTCTGGTGCTTTGCATTCTGGCAGCAATAGCAAACTAGAACAACCCAGAAGGTCTGAAAGCAGTGGCATGAACAGATATTTGCACACCAATGTTCATAGCAGCATTATTCACAATTGCCAAGAGATGAAGACACCCCAATGTCCTTCAACAGACGAGTGGATAAATAAAATGCGGCATATACACATGATGGAATAGTATGTGGCAGTAAGAAGGAATGATGTTGTGAAACATATGACTACATGGATGAACCTTGAAGACATAATGCTGAGTGAAATAAGCCAGGCACAAAAAGAGAAATATTATATGCTACCACTAATGTTAAAAATGTAAAATAAATGGTTTATAATGTGGAATGTAGGAGAACTAGCGATAGAGAGCCATCAATGAAGGGGGCCAATAACCCAATAAGAACAGATAAACTATCATGGGTAAATTTAACATTCTGGGAATACCCAGGAATGACTATGGTTTGTTAATTTCTGGTGGGTATGGTAGGAACAAGTTCACAGAAGTGTTGCTATATCAGGTTATTTTCTTGGGGTAGAGTAGGAACATGTTGGAAGTAAAGTAGTTGTTTTAGGTTAGTTGGCTTTTTCTTACCCCCTTGTTATGGTTTGTTTGAAATGTTTTTTTATTGTATGATTTTTTAAAATTAAAAAATTTTTTTATATAGTTAATAGTTAATTTTAGCAAATACTTGCTAAAATAGAAGACATCACATAAAATATAGCTAGGGGAAGTATGCTTGTTTTATAGTATTCTAAAAAAATGATTTGTTAGGCAGTAAGAAAATCACTAGCACCATTAAGAGAAAAATAGCAAATTTTGTAGAATAGGGATTCATATGGAATTATAGGGATTGATATAGAGTAGTGAATCCCAGAATTTCTAACTGCAGAATTGCCATTCAGATAATTCTAGTGCAGTGTGGAAGATTAATGCTATGTTTATTATTTGATTATTATATAAAATTCTACTCATCTTTTTTTGCATTTATGTAAGTAAAACTGAGCTCTGCAGTTCTATTTTTAAGTTCAAATATAGCTAATGAAATTTTAGAACATGGCCTTTTGAATTAACAAAAAGAGTTTCAGGAAGAGATGAAGAAAATATTCTGTTACCCTGGAGCTCTCTCTACATTATAAAGCCTTCCTGCTTCCAGTCTGACGAATTTAAACCTCTCAGAAGTGTACGGTAGAACTAAAGAAGAAGACAACCAAGGGCATCTGAAATTGTGACTGGCTCTCTAATAATCCCAGGACAAAGTGAGAGATCACGACTCAAGCATAAGTTTTCCTAAGACCACTACAAAAACGTTTGATATAAAGGCTTGGGCTGAGTGTTGTGGAATTGGCTTCAAAGGGCCCATATGGCTTCCTTATGACAGTGATTTTGGCCCTTATTCCATTATTCCTAGCAAGTGCTGTACTATCCTGGAAATTGGCCAAGATGCTTGAGGCCAGGGAAAAGGAGCAGAAGAAGAAACAAAAACGTCCAGAAAATATTGCAAAAGCCAAACGACTAAAAAAGGATTGAAGAAAAGAACAGGCTCTGAAACCAGACGAAAATTATTTGGAAAATTATGCAACTTTGGAGAAGGACTCAACTAAGGTTTCTTCTTTGGATTTTGTGACAGTATTATATAGTAAACAAAGTCTGACCACATGGAAGAATCATGTTAGTTATGACCTCAGTACTGTAGTAACTTTTAGGCTTGGATATAGAAATATGTTGGTATCTGTGACAGTTATCGGGTAAATTGGTATTTATTCTACAAAATTTTTATAACTGATCATTTAGTAGCCTAACTACTGAAATAAAAATATCCTATGGGGAAAAAATGACTTTAGATTATGAACTCTATTCAAATAATAGCTTAAATTCAGGTCCTATTCTGGACAAAGAAAGTAGAAGTCAGAATTGTCCTGTTTAAGATGAAAAGTATGTTTGGGCTTAAAAAAGATAGTGTATTAATCACATCTTTTGTCATTATTGCTTATTTCTTGGAATATAATCATTTCTGGTTTCCTCAAAGAAAACATGAATCATTTAATTCTTTATTTTCTGTATGGTTTGTGTGATTTTTAGCCTTTATACTGGTAATATAAATATCAGACATTCTGCATTTTTTTAACTTAATTTTATAAAGAGTTCTCTTGACTAGTAGAATACCGCCTGCTGGATATAAGTTTTTTTTTTATTTACGAGCACGGCCATTTTCTTAGACATGACTTGTGTAGAATAAAATTATAATTTAAAGCTTGCAGTACAAATGCCAAACATTGTAGTACCTTGGAACCTCTTTATTTTTGCTTGTGCTAAGTAGAAATGTGAAACAGTTAACATTCTTATCAGGTAATTTGTTTACTATATAGATACCACTTTTGTTTTTTACTCCATTTTTTTGTTTAACTCATGTAGTAGTGATGTCCTATACTTTTTTTTTTTTTTTTTTTTTTTTTTTTTTTTTTTCTTTTTTTTTTTAAATCATCATTTTATTGAGATATATTCACATACCACGCAGTCATACAAAACAAATTGTACTTTCGATTGTTTACAGTACCATTACATAGTTGTACATTCATCACCTAAATCAATCCCTGACACCTTCATTAGCACACACACAAAAATAACAAGAATAATAATTAGAGTGAAAAAGAGCAATTGAAGTAAAAAAGAACACTGGGTACCTTTGTCTGTCTGTTTCCCTCCCCTACTTTTCTACACATCCATCCATAAACTAGACAAAGTGGTGTTTGGGCCTTATGGCTTTCCCAATCCCATTGTCACCCCTCATAAGCTACATTTTTATACAACTGTCTTCGAGATTCATGGGTTCTGGGTTGTAGTTTGATAGTTTCAGGTATCCACCACCAGCTACCCCAATTCTTTAGAACCTAAAAAGGGTTGTCTAAAGTGTGCATAAGAGTGCCCACCAGAGTGACCTCTCGGCTCCTTTTGGAATCTCTCTGCCACTGAAGCTTATTTCATTTCCTTTCACATCCCCCTTTTGGTCAAGAAGATGTTCTCCGTCCCACGGTGCCAGGTCTACATTCCTCCCTGGGAGTCATATTCCACGTTGCCAGGGAGATTCACTTCCCTGGGTGTCTGATCCCACGTAGGGGGGAGGGCAGTGATTTCACCTTTCAAGTTGGCTTAGCCAGAGAGAGAGGGCCACATCTGAGCAACAAAGAGGCACTCAGGAGGAGACTCTTAGGCACAAATACAGGGAGGCCTAGCCTCTCCTTTGCAGCAACCGTCTTCCCAAGGGTAAAACTTATGGTAGAGGGCTCAACCCATCAAACCACCAGTCCCCTATGTCTGTGGTCATGTTAGCAACCATGGAGGTGGGGTAGGCGAATACCCCTGCATTCTCCACAGGCTCCTCAAGGGGGCACTACATCTTTTTTTTTTTTTTTTTTTTCCCCTTGTTTGTCTTTTTTCTTTTTTTTCTTTTTTTTTTTTTTTTTTAACTTTCCCTTCTTTTTTCAAATCACCTGTATGAAAAAAAAGTTAAAAGAAAACAAACATACAATAAAAGAGCATTTCAAAGAGACCATAGCAAGGGAGTAAGAAAAAGACAACTAACCTAAGATAACTGCTTAACTTCCAACATGTTCCTACTTTACCCCAAGAAAGTTACATAATATAGCAACATTTCAGTGAACTTGTTCCTACTACAACCATCAGAAATTAACAGACCATAGTCATTTCTGGGCATCCCCAGAACGTTAAATAGCTTATCTGTTCTTCCTGGATTATTGTTCCCCCTTCCTTAATTGCTCTCTACTGCTAGTTCCCCTACATTCTACATTATAAACCATTTGTTTTACATTTTTCAAAGTTCACATTAGTGGTAGCATATAATATTTCTCTTTTTGTGCCTGGCTTATTTCGCTCAGCATTATGTCTTCAAGGTTCATCCATGTTGTCATATGTTTCACCAGATCGTTCCTTCTTACTGCCGCGTAGTATTCCATCGTGTGTATATACCACATTTTATTTATCCACTCATCTGTTGAAGGACATTTGGGTTGTTTCCATCTCTTGGCAATTGTGAATAATGCTGCTATGAACATTGGCGTGCAGATATCTGTTCGTGTCACTGCTTTCCGATCTTCCGGGTATATACCGAGGAGTGCAATCGCTGGATCGAATGGTAGCTCTATATCTAGTTTTCTAAGGAACTGCCAGACTGACTTCCAGAGTGGCTGAACCATTATACAGTCCCACCAACAATGAATAAGAGTTCCAATTTCTCCACATCCCCTCCAGCATTTGTAGTTTCCTGTTTGTTTAATGGCAGCCATTCTAACCGGTGTTAGATGGTATCTCATTGTGGTCTTAATTTGCATCTCTCTAATAGCTAGTGAAGCTGAACATTTTTTCATGTGTTTCTTGGCCATTTGTATTTCCTCTTCAGAGAACTGTCTTTTCATATCTTTTGCCCATTTTATAATTGGGCTGTCTGTACTATTGTCATTGAGTTGTAGGATTTCTTTGTATATGCAAGATATCAGTCTTTTGTCAGATACATGGTTTCCAAAAATTTTTTCCCATTGAGTTGGCTGCCTCTTTACCTTTTTGAGAAATTCCTTTGAGGTGCAGAAACTTCTAAGCTTGAGGAGTTCCCATTTATCTATTTTCTCTTTTGTTGCTTGTGCTTTGGGTGTAAAGTCTAGGAAGTGGCCTCCTAATACAAGGTCTTGAAGATGTTTTCCTACATTATCTTCTAGGAGTTTTATGGTACTTTCTTTTATATTGAGATCTTTGGTCCATTTTGAGTTAATTTTTGTGTAGGGGGTGAGGTAGGGGTCCTCTTTCATTCTTTTGGATATGGATATCCAACTCTCCCAGCCCCATTTGTTGAAAAGACCATTATGGCTCAGTTCGGTGACTTTGGGGGCCTTATCAAAGATCAGTCGGCCATAGATCTGAGGGTCTATCTCTGAATTCTCAATTCGATTCCATTGATCTATATGTCTATCTTTGTGCCAGTACCATGCTGTCTTGGCAACTGTGGCTTTATAATAAGCTTCAAAGTCAGGGAGTGTAAGTCCTCCCACTTCGTTTTTCTTTTTTAGAGTGTCTTTAGCAATTCGAGGCATCTTCCCTTTCCAAATAAATTTGATAACTAGCTTTTCCAAGTCTGCAAAGTAGGTTGTTGGAATTTTGATTGGGATTGCATTGAATCTGTAGATGAGTTTGGGTAGAATTGACATCTTAATGACATTTAGCCTTCCTATCCATGAACATGGAATATTTTTCCATCTTTTAAGGTCCCCTTCTATTTCTTTTAGTAGAGTTATGTAGTTTTCTTTGTATAGGTCTTTTACATCTTTGGTTAAGTTGATTCCTAGGTACTTGATTTTTTTAGTTGCTATTGAAAATGGTATCTTTTTCTTGAGTGTCTCTTCAGTTTGTTCATTTCTAGCATATAGAAACATTACTGACTTATGTGCATTAATCTTGTATCCCGCTACTTTGCTAAATTTGTTTATTAGCTCTAGTAGGTGTATCGTTGATTTCTCAGGGTTTTCTAGATATAAGATCATATCATCTGCAAACAATGACAGTTTTACTTCTTCTTTTCCAATTTGGATGCCTTTTATTTCTTTGTCTTGCCGGATTGCCCTGGCTAGCACTTCCAGCACAATGTTGAATAACAGTGGTGACAGCGGGCATCCTTGTCTTGTTCCTGATCTTAGAGGGAAGGCTTTCAGTCTCTCACCATTGAGTACTATGCTGGCTGTGGGTTTTTCATATATGCTCTTTATCATGTTGAGGAAGTTTCCTTCAATTCCTACCTTTTGAAGTGTTTTTATCAAAAAGGGATGTTGGATTTTGTCAAATGCTTTTTCAGCATCTATTGAGATGATCAATTGATTTTTCCCTTTCGAGTTTTTAATGTGTTGTAATACATTGATTGTTTTTCTGATGTTGAACCATCCTTGCATGCCTGGAATGAACCCCACTTGGTCATGGTGTATGATTTTTTTAATGTGTCTTTGGATTCGATTTGCAAGTATTTTGTTGAGGATTTTTGCATCTATATTCATTAGGGAGATTGGCCGGTAGTTTTCCTTTTTTGTAGCATCTTTGCCTGGTTTTGGTATTAGATTGATGTTAGCTTCATAAAATGAGTTAGGTAGTGTTCCATTTTTTTCAATGTTTTGAAAGAGTTTGAGTAAGATTGGTGTCAGTTCTTTCTGGAAAGTTTGGTAGAATTCCCCTGTGAAGCCATCTGGCCCTGGGCATTTATTTGTGGGAAGATTTTTGATGACTGATTGGATCTCTTTGCTTGTGATGGGTTGGTTGAGGTCTTCTATTTCTTCTCTGGTCAGTCTAGGTTGTTCATATGTTTCCAGGAAATTGTCCATTTCTTCTACATTATCCAGTTTGTTGCCATACAGTTGTTCATAATATCCTCTTATAATTTTTTTAATTTCTTCAGGATCTGCAGTTATGTCACCTTTTTCATTCATTATTTTGTTTATATGGGTCTTCTCTCTTTTTGATTTTGTCAGTCTAGCTAGGGGCTTGTCAATCTTGTTGATCTTCTCAAAGAACCAACTTTTGGTGATATTTATCCTTTCTATTGTTTTTTTGTTCTCTATGTCATTTATTTCTGCTTTAATCCTTGTTATTTCTTTTCTTCTACTTGGTTTAGGATTGGTTTGCTGTTCATTTTCTAGCTTCTTCAGTTGATCCATTAGTTCTTTGATTTTGGCTCTTTCTTCCTTTTTAATATATGCGTTTAGTGCTATAAATTTCCCCCTTAGCACTGCTTTTGCTGCATCCCATAGGTTTTGGTATGTTGTGTTCTCATTTTCATTCGTCTCTATATATTTGGCAATTTCTCTTGCTATTTCTTCTTTAACCCACTGGTTGTTTAGGAGTGTGTTGTTTAACCTCCAGGTATTTGTGAATTTTCTAAGTCTCTGATGGTTATTGACTTCTAATTGTATTCCATTGTGGTCAGAGAATGTGCTTTGAATGATTTCAATCTTTTTAAATTTATTGAGGCTTGTTTTATGTCCCAGCATATGATCTATTCTGGAGAAAGTTCCGTGAGCACTAGAAAAGTATGTGTATCCTGGTGATTTGGGATGTAATGTCCTGTAGATGTCTGTTAAATCTAATTCATTTATCAGATTGTTTAGGTTTTCAATTTCCTTATTGGTCTTCTGTCTGGTTGATCTATCTATAGGAGAGAGTGATGTGTTGAAGTCTCCCACAATTATTGTGGAAACATCAATTGCTTCCTTTAGTTTTGCCAATGTTTCTCTCATGTATTTTGTGGCACCTTGATTGGGTGCATAGACATTTACGATTGTTATTTCTTCTTGCTGAATTGCCCCTTTTATTAGTATGTAGTGGCCTTCTTTGTCTCTCAAAACATCCCTGCATTTGAAGTCTATTTTATCTGAGATTAATATTGCTACACCTGCTTTCTTTTGGCTGTAGCTTGCATGAAATATTTTTTTCCATCCTTTCACTTTCAATTTCTTTGTGTCCCTGTGTCTAAGATGAGTCTCTTGTATGCAGCATATTGATGGTTCATTTTTTTTGATCCATTCTGCGAATCTATATCTTTTAATTGGGGAGTTTAATCCATTTACATTCAACGTTAAAACCGTGAAGGCATTTCTTGAATCGGCCATCTTATCCTTTGGATTATGTTTGCCATATTTTTCCCTCTCTCTATTAATATCCTTTATTGTACCCATACCGAATCTCTTTAGTACTGAACCTTTCTCCAGGTCTCTCTGTCCTGTCTTTGTTTCTCTGTCTGTAGGGCTCCCTTTAGTATCTCCAGTAGGGCAGGTCTCTTGTTAGCAAATTCTCTCAGCATTTCTTTGTCTGTGAAAAATTTAAGCTCTCCCTCAAATTTGAAGGAGAGCTTTGCTGGATAAAGTATTCTTGGCTGGAAATTCCTCTCTCTCAGAATTTTAAATATATCGTGCCATTGCCTTCTCGCCTCCATGGTGGCTGCTGAGTAGTCACTACTTAGTCTTATGCTGTTTCCTTTGTATGTGGTGAATTGCTTTTCTCTTGCTGCTTTCAGAACTTGCTCCTTCTCTTCTATGTTTGACAGTGTGATCAGTATATGTCTCGGAGTGGGTTTTTTTGGATTTATTCTATTTGGAGTTCGCTGAGCATTTATGATTTGTGTATTTATGTTGTTTAGAAGATTTGGGAAGTTTTCCCCAACAATTTCTTTGAATACTCTTCCTAGACCTTTACCCTTTTCTTCCCCTTCTGGGACACCAATGAGTCTTATATTCGGACGCTTCATATTATCTATCATATCCCTGAGGTCCATTTCGAGTTTTTCAATTTTTTTCCCCATTCTTTCTTTTATGCTTTCATTTTCCATTCTGTCATCTTCCAGGTCACTGATTCGTTGTTCAACTTCCTCTAGTCTTGTACTATGAGTGTCCAGAATCTTTTTAATTTGGTCAACAGTTTCTTTAATTTCCATAAGATCATCCATTTTTTTATTTAGTCTTGCAATGTCTTCTTTATGCTCTTCTAGGGTCTTCTTGATTTCCTTCATATCCCGTACTAGGGTCTCATTGTTCATCTTTAGTTCTTTGAGTAGCTGCTCTAGGTGTGTCTCTTCTGGTCTTTTGATTTGGGTGCTTGGGCTTGGGTTATCCATATCGTCTGGTTTTTTCATATGCTTTATAATTTTCTGTTGTTTTTGGCCTCGTGGCATTTGCTGTCCTTGATAGGGTTCTTTTAGGGTTTGTAGACCAGTTGAAGTCCGTATCTCTAATTTATCAGATCTACAGCTTCGTGGAGTACACTTTCTCTAACTAACCAGCAGGTGGCGTCCACGAGCCACCTGTTCTCCACAAGCCAGATCTCCCCTGCTTAGCCTTTTTGGTGAGTGGGGGAGTGAGTCTTGTGGGGCCCAATTGGTGTCCCAAGCTTGCGTGTGTAGTTGGTGTTGCCTGCCCTGTATGTGGGGCGTGTTTCTGGGCAGTCGGGGAGGGGGGGTGGCCCTAACAATCAAATCTCCCTGATGATCCTAGAGTTTTAAAGCTGCTGCAATAGTCTAATCCTTCAGTTCAGTCCTGCCACAGTTTGTCTCTGCCACTGACCCACAAGTCTTTGGTATTGGCGTATGGCTCCTGAGACTTGCAAGTGGGCCCCTCTTCCAGGCTGTGCACCCCGGGTCCTCTGTTGAGGGATGACTGTGCTATGTCACAGGTGAGTGCCGTCCCCCCAGGGCAGTTCTGGGCTGCTGGGCTGTGTTGGGAGGCTCCCAGTCTGCTCAAATGATTGCTGAATGGGGCTCTGTTAATTCACACTGCTCCCCCTTCCCAGCTCTGGGACATTCAGCTGAGGTTGCAGGGAAGGCTAATGTCCACGCCCAGTTTTGTGGTGTGTGCCTGTTATTTGAAGCACTTCCGTCACACTGGGTTGTCTGGGGCAGCTCTGGGCTATGGGGCTGGCGATGGGCAGGAGTGTTTCCTGTCCACCAGGATGGTGGCTGTGAGCGGACACCCCCCTTTTCTTGGGAAGTTGTGTTGTTTAGTGAATTTTCTCAGCCACTGGATTATTGCCTTTTGTCTCAGAGCTCTCTTAGTTCTGCTCTTGACTTGACGTGCCCAAATTTCAATTCTTTGAAGCTTTCTGTATTGAGCTTCTTAGAGTAATTGTTTTAGAAAAAGCAAAAAGGATTTAAAAAAAAAAAAAAAAAAAAAAAAAAAAAAAAAAAAAAAAAAAAAAAACGGCCCTCCTCAGAGATCTAATGGGTTATTGAAATGCTAATAGACAAAGCAACCAGGGCCATTAAGGAAAGGTGCCCTGGGCGGAGAGATCAGCCTTGCTTCGGGATTTGCATATGCGCCTCAAGGCCTGATCTCCGCCCTTCCCCTTTCTGTGTTCACCAGAACTCCAAAAATCCTCTGCTTTTACTTTGGAGCTTCTCGTGTTGTTTTCCTTCTATGCCCGTCTCCTCTCTGCTGGGCTGGCTGCTCTCAGAGTCTCTGGTGTCTGGCCTCAGTCTATCTATGGTTGGAGTTTGAATCAGTAGAATGAGTTTCCGATGAGAGCAGCCACTGCAATTCTCCCTTCTCCTTCCTGGAGCTGACAGCCCCTCCTCCCCCGGGACTGAGCCTGGCAGGGAGGGGCGCGGGTCCCCTGGCCGCAAAAACTTACAGATTTCGGTGATCTCAGCAGTTCCACGTTTTCATGAGTGTTGTATGAAGTATGCCCAAAGACAGATTGCTCTGTGGTGTCCAGTCCACGCAGTTCCTGGCTTTTTACCTACTTTCCTGGAGGAGTAACTAAAACATACAGCTCACCAGTCTCTGTCCTATACTTTTTGATCAAACAAAAGAGTTCTTTTAAGGAACCCTTAAGATGAATAGTTGAGTCACACTTCATAAATGGTAAGGAAAGCTTGGAAAAATTCTGTTGGGCATAGTAATTGGGGTGAAAATAGATAAATTACTTCAAAATGAGAATGTTAAATTTGGAAGTAAAGAGCTAAAGACTAGTTCTCAGTAAGTAGTACAACTAGAATTTTTACTATTAAACATGGCTTTTGTAAATATGTGCCCTAAAATTTTTTTTCTTGGTCAGTCTTTCATAGCTTATTAATGTTTTCCTCACTTTTTATATGAATTTTAAGTTACAGAAAATTGTCCAACAGCTCTAATTTAAAAATGAAACCAGATATTGAAATAAATTTGATATTTTTATAAAGGAAAAAAACAATATAGATGCACGCAAATTTTTACAACTATAATCAACTTGTTCTAGTCTCTGCTAATATAAACCTGTCCTTGGATGTGTAAATTGAACAAAGAGGTCCAATAAAAGTTTCAAAAATTTGAACAGTTGCCATGTACTGTGGAAATAATCTCCAAATGAAACATGCAGTTCTTAAAGGTTGCTTTATTTGATAATTTGTTGCTGTGGTAATAATGCTGCAATTGATAGCTCCATATTCCTAAATGGAATGAATATTTGTAAGACTTCTCTAACATTCAGAGGAGGTTCATTGACACTTTCTTTTTTTCAACATGCATAATGGGGAAAAGGAAGAGGCTATAACTTTGCTAGATGTCTTATTTTAACAAAGAGACCAAGAGCTTTATATCATTTAAATTAAAAGTGGGAAAGCAGATATTCTCTGGCCTTGCATTTATCTTCCTTTTCTTAATCAGAATTGAATTCCCATTTCTTAAAGTTTAGTTTTATGAAAATAATTGGAAGAAAATTAATAAATTACTCTTTATCTCTTCTACACTACCCTAATCCCCACGCTTATTAGCATGACTTTGACATTCATTCTGCTGGTCATTCCGTAATTGATTTTGACTATGAAGCATATCCATTTGGCTTACACATGATGTGACAGGTCATGATTACCCATATCTGTATAAGAGCTAGCACAGAATCCTTTCCAGGGGCACACATGAATCTAAATTGTCAGACAATACTTAAAACAAGACCTTATTTTATGGAAGAAGGGAAAACTAACCTTTCTTCTTTTATTAAAACTTTAAACAATTAAAAAAAAAACCAGGAAAAAATATGCAGAGACCCCCTGAGGAGCTGGTAAAGAATGCAGGGGTGTTGGGCTTCCCCTCCTTGATGGTTGCTGATGTGCTCACAGACATAGGGGACTGGTGGTTTGATGGGCTGGGCCCTCTACCATGGGACTTGCCCTTGGCAAGACTGTTGCTGCAAAGGAGAGGCTAGGCCTGCCTATAATTGTGCCTAAAAGTCTCCTCCTGAGTGCCTCTTTGTTGCTCAGATGTGGCCCTCTCTCTCTAGCTAAGCCAACTTGGCAAGTGAAATCACTGCCCTCCCCCCTACATAGGATCTGACACTCAGAGGTGTAAATCTCCCTGGCAACATGGAATATGACTCCTGGGGAGGAATTTAGACCCGGCATCGTGGGATAGAGAGTGTCTTCTTGACCAAAAGGGGGATGTGAAAGGTAATGAAATAAGCTTCAGTGGCAGAGAGGTTCCAAAAGGAGCTGAGATTTCCCTCTGGTAGGCACTCTTATGCACAATATACACAACCCTTTTTAGGTTCTAATGAATTGGAACAGCTAGCAGTAAATACCTGAAACTCTCAAAATACAACCCAGAACCCTTGAATCTTGAAGATGATTGTATAAAAATGTAGCTTATGAGGGGTGACAATGTGATTGGGAGAGCCATATGGACCACACTCCCCTTTGTCCAGTGGTATATGGGTATGGATGCATGAGTAGAAAAATGGGGGCAAAAAAAAAAGGCAGCCAGTGTTCTTTTTTTACTTTAATTACTTTAATTGTTCTTTTTCACTTTAATTTTTATTCTTATTATTTTTGTGTGTGTGGTAATGAAGATGTTCAAAAATTAATTTTGGTGATGAATGCCCAACTGTATAATGGTACTGTGAACAACTGAATGCACACTTTGTATGACTGCGTGGTATGTGAATATATCTCAATAAAATTGAGCTAAAAAAATCTCTGCTTTCCCTTCAGGAATCCAGTATTGCTTCTGATTTACTAGGCAGGGGCAGTTCTAGTGGCTTCCACTTGGTCTTTCCTACCATAATAGCCCTCACTCCATGAGTCAGGGAACCAATGTGGGGATTCTGCCAGTTGCTGAGTATGTCTATTCCAATTACACATTCCAGAACTGGGGAAATAAACACAGAATTCATCTGGGAACCCACTGGACCCACTGTGAGATGGACCTGAGCTAAAACTCCATCAGTCACCTACCTCCATAAGCCCCTACTCTGACTTGTGGACCAGAGTGACATTTTGGGTCTCCTGGAATTAATGTCACTTCTGAACCAGTGTCTAATAATCCCTGAAATATCTGATCATTTCCTTTTCCCCAATGCAGTTACCCTGGTAACGGGCTGTACATCCCCCTGGGGAAGGCTGGGAGGAAGATTAACAGTATAAATTTTGGGCAATGTAACAGGGTCCTTCCCCAAGGGTACCTGGCCTTCCCCTCATTCAGGGGGCTCTGGGTCTATAAACAGTCTCTAGTTTAGGAATTTATTAAGGGGCCATGACTGTCTGTTTTTGTAATTCAAGTTAGAATTTTGTTCACTTAACCTAGAATCCTTCTTATACAGATCAAACAAGAATTTAGTAGACTGCCCATCTATTTTACTTCTAGGTACTCCATGATCTACTAGCCAACAGCATAAGTTTCTGCCACTCAGATTATTTTGACTCTGCTTTTGAGCCTGCTGTCCCTTATGGTAGCCATGCTCACCTTGTCTTTGGCGATTAACTGCTGCCATGTGGCTTCTGCCAACTTGGGATCCGATTACCCCCATTGTGTTTAAGGATTCCAGCTCAGTGACAGCAGTTTCCATAGTAATATCTGACCTACAGAGAAAGGCGACTACAGAGCTTTTCAGGGATGATGGAGCTAGTCTCAAAATTTATTCCTCACAGTCCTGGTAAAAGGTGTGTCCTCTGGACATTCCAGAGGTGTGTGAGCAGGTCTTCCATGATAAATCTACTCTAACATTCTCATCTTTCTAAGCCTTTGGTTCCCCTCCTCTACATTATACCAGGGCAGTTCTGGCATTTTGACCTCAGGTAATGTCAGCCACCTTTTGATCCATGTTTCGGCCAACCACCCAAACAAACTGTTAATGCACTTTCTAATCCCTTTGAGCTACAATATTGAATGCAGAATCTCTGCTTAGTGGGCCCATATCAATAAATTCAGCCTTATCCAACTTTATATTCCTTCCACCATTATCCCACACCCTTAATATCCATTCCCACACACATTCCCCTTATTTCTGTCTATATAAATTGGAAAACTTGTGCTGTTCTTTTGGAGTATAGCATACTTCCTCTTGGGTCATACTTGGTACTTCACCTTTCAGGGCCTTTTGGGACTTTAGTCTAGTTATAGATCCTTAAGAAAAGAGTGGTGGGGGGGGCGGTGGGTCATGACAAGAGTTAGAAGTATCCCTCTGGCCAATTACCTCAGGACATTCTGTTGCAGTTTCATCTGGCAAAACAGGATTAATCTCTCCAGACAGAGGAGTGAGGCTGCTTCCTCAGTGGAGGTGATTATAGGTTAGCAGGCACTGAAGGGTTAATCTCTTTAGGTGGAGTTTGGATGGCAGGCTCCTTAGGCAGACTGGAGGTAGGGAAGCTGTATACTCAAAGCAGGTTGAAGGTTGCATAGCTGTCTCCTCAGGGCAGACTGGAGGTGGGGAGGGGCTGTTTCCTCAGGACAGACCATTACAGGTATATCTAGCAAAGACTCAGCAGAATCCAGAATTTCAATGTCCCCACTGCCATTATTATCAATCCATATGTCCACACCCCAATTTTCAAAATCCCATTCTTTTCAATCAATACTTTTACTTTAAAAGCAGACACTGTGGGGTTGAGATTTTAGCTTACAGTTTAAATCTGCTACTTGCACAATAAGACTTTGGGTCTGGTTTTCAGAGATCTCAAGTCTGTGGCCACAGGAAATGTTTCGGAGCACACATAGAAACATTTACATCTGTCAAATGGTGCTTGAGTAGATAATGAAGAACTTTGATATCCATTCTCACTGAACATCCTCAGAACAGAAAACTCCCTCACCTATGGGAGAAATTTCCAGCTGTCTTTGATCTTTTGGGCAGTTTCATAGGCTCTAGGAAGACCTGATCAGGTGGGATAGAGGAGAGGCCTGGGTTTTCTGGCTCCATACCTTCCATCTAGGCTCCAGAGGGCACAACTCACTATTATCATTAGGATGGGTATCTAGAACATAGTGAAGATGAATGGTGAAAAGTATTATTTACTCTTGGGCTTTCCTGCTCTAGAACACACCTCCATTTGGGGTTGGGCTAAGGCCCCTTCCAGCTGCATCCAGGGTTCCTGAATCAGACTGGACTAGGATGGAGGGGAAGTAGGACATTTTGTCCATGGAAATACAGCTGTTCACTCTGAGTAAAAGCCAAAAGTTAAAAAAAAAAGCCAAGAGTAAGTCCTGAAAATGACTCATAAGGTCACAAGTAATCTGATACCCCCCTCACCATACCACTTATCTCTCTAACCCATCACCTCCCACTTTATCTAAACCCTTTCACTTTCCTCACTCCAGGCACACTTGCCTCCTTGCTGTTGCTCGACTGTAAGATATGCTCCCACCTCAGGGCCTTTGCACTTGCTGTTCCCTCTGCCTGGAACACTCTCTCCAAAGATATTCTCATTGCTCACCACTCGGTATTCCTTAGGATATTTCTTAAAATGCCACTTACTCATTGAGGACTTTATTGGCCATCTCATCTAAAATATCAACCATCTTCCCCCTCTGCTTTATTTTTTTCCTTAGCACTTATCACTATCTAATATATCAAATTTTACTTATTTGTCCAATTGCCTTTCTTCTACCACCAGGATTGTTCCAGTTTGTTAACGCTGCCATTATGCAAAATACCAGAAATGGATTGGCTTTTATAAAGGGGTTTATTTGGTTACAATTTTATAGTCCAAAGGCCATGAAAATGTCCAATTTAAGGCATCAACACAATATATACCTTAACTGAAGAAAGGCCATTGGCATCGAGAAAACCTCTGTTAGCTGGGAAAGCAGGTGGCTGGCAGCTGCTGATCCCGGGTTGTGTTCCAGCTCCTCTCTCAGCTTCTGTGTGTTCTTGGTTCTTTCTCCCAGGATGTTTCTCTCTAAGTGCCTGGGGGTCCTGTCTTAGCATATTCCAGGCAAATTCTGGGCTTCACCTCTTAGCTAAATGTCCTTCTGTCTGCATATCCAAGCATGTCTAAGCATCAGCATCAGCAAGCATCTGGGCCTGTGTGGCCCTTTTAAAGGACTCCAGTAAACTAATCAAGACCCACACTGCATGGGTGGGGCCACACCTCCATGGAAATAATCTAATCAAAATTATCACCTACAGTTGGGTGAGTCATATCTCCATGGAAACAACCTAATCCAAATATCCCACAAGATTGGATTAAAAGATCATGCTTTTTCTTGGGGGACATAGTATATCCAAATAGGCACAAGGATATATAGCATATGAGAACAGAGACTTTGGCCACGGCTCTGTCCCAGACCCTAGAACTGTCAGGTATACAGTAAATGACCTATAATTCTTTCTTGAATACATAAACTATTTATTTTCTCCATACCATTATTTCTTCAAAGATGAAAAGGCAGGCCAAAATATTTGTTTTACCTACTCCATGGGGCTGTTGTAAGGACAGAGACAATTAGAAAAGTAGATAGTGACTGGTAGCAAAGAATTTAACCTCACCCCAAAAGCGTTCTGGCCTATTCCATCTACTTCTGGGAGATAATCTCTAAAGCCTTGAAATTCTAGGCCTGATAGGAGCATCTTTGTTTCCCAGCGGGCTTTGAGCCACACCAACAACATGATTTAGGGTGGGGGCCTTGAGCCAAGCTATATAGTAACAATGTGATTTAGAGTGGGGGCTTTGAATCATCAAGAGCTTGACCCAATGGACTGGAGACTAAGATCAGTCAGGTGGGCAATCAGTCATGCCTACATAATGGAGCCCCAATAGAAACTTTGGACACCAAGGCTCATGTGAGCTTCCCTGGTTGGCAAAATTCCATGTGTATTGTCATACACTGATACATGGAAATTAACATATCCAGACTCTACAGGGAGAAGAGAGCAGAAGCTCCATATTTGGTACTTCCCCGGACTTCACCCTAAGTGTGCCCTTGGCTGATTTTAATTTGCATCCTTTCCCTGCAATAAACCATAACTGTGAGTATAATAGCTTCTTGTGAGTTCTGTGAGTTCTTCTAGCATATTATCAAATCTGAGGGTGGTTTTGAAAATCCCCCAAACTTGTAGCTCATGTCAACTTGCAGTTGGTTGGTCTCCTTTGGGGACTGTTCCCACTAACTTCATAGTTGGTCAAAAATTCCTAGAGTAACTAAAAAGCTAAAAGTTCTAAAGAATCAAGACAGAAAATCACCATGACACCACACCAACCACTGCTGCAGTAAGCCCTAGAAGTGAGATCTATCATCTGATTGCTAGGCACTTCTGATGGAAAGCTTCCTCAAGCACACTGCAGATTTCCTACAGAGGACTGTAAATTAGGAGATGCCATTTACTGAGTTCTTGCTGAACACTGCTATGCACTTCTCATGTTTTACCTCACTTAATCCTTACAATCAACCTACCTGATAGGTACATCATTGTACCCATTTTTCAAATGAGGAATCTGAGTCTCAGAAAAGTTAGGCAATTTGTCCAAAGTTGCTCCAATTAAGAAGCAATGTGAGGTTTTGATCTCAGGACTATCTGATATACCCCACTTTCAATAATGATTAGAAAAACTAGGCAGTAGAGCAACAAGAA
This sequence comes from Choloepus didactylus, assembly GCF_015220235.1. Lineage (NCBI taxonomy): Eukaryota > Metazoa > Chordata > Mammalia > Pilosa > Megalonychidae > Choloepus > Choloepus didactylus. The sequence goes on from NC_051334.1 coordinate 144,162,662, forward strand.
AATAGAAAACTAGAAATATACTATAAACCAATAGGATCTAACATCTCTAGAACACTCCACCCAACATCAAAAGAATACACATTCTTCTCAAGCACCCAAAGAATATTTCCAAGATAGACCACAAGTTAGGCCACAAAACAAGTCTCAGTAAATTTGAAAGAATTGAAATTGTACAAACTATGTCCTTGGAGTGAAATTTCAAATTAATAACAGAAAGAAATTTGGGAAATTCACAGATAGGCAGAAATTAAATAACACACCCCTAAACAGCCAATAGGTGAAAGAAGAAATCATAAGGATATTTATAAAATATTTTCAGATGAAAGAAAATGAAAACACAACATGCCAAAACTTATGGGATGCATTGAAAGCAGTGCTCAAATATAAATTTTTAGCTGTTAATGACTACATTAAAAAGGAAGAAAGATCTCAAATCAATAACACAACCTTCCTTTTTAAGAAACTATAAAAAAGAAACCAAAATAAACACAAAGCTAGCAAAAGGAATGAAATAAGGATCAGAGGTAGAAATTAGTGAAATAGAGAATAGAAAAAGAATAGGCTTTTTCTTTGGAAGATCAAAAAACTTGACAAACTTTTTTCAAGACTGGCTAAGGAAAAAAGAGAGACGACACCAATTACTGAAATCAGAAATTAAGGCAAGATGGTGGAGTGGTGAGGAATGGAATTTAATTACTCCTCTAGGACAGCTGGTAAATAGCCAGGAACTGTATGGAACAGCTGGCTCAGGTACTTCTGTGACTAGACATGCATCATACACCAGTCTGGAGCACATGGAATGGCTGAGATCACAGAGAAGACCTGTAAGTTTGCCCGGTCAGGGGGCTGGTGCCCCTCCCACCTGGGCACAAAAGACTGTCTTGGAGCTGGTTTCCCAAGGGAAAAAGAAACAATCTGTGCTGGGAGCAAGAAGGGGTACTCAACCAGGCCCCAATTGCAGAATTAATTAACAAATTTGGACTGCTGAATAAAAGCTCCAAAACCAGATAAAGCAAGAGCAGGCATGAAAGGAACCAGGAGAATTTGGTCTGGCAAAGAGGAGGCAGGGCTAACAACAACAACAAAAATTTAAAAAAAAACAGAGGCTTTTGTAATTGGAGGTGTCCAGAATACTGGGAAAGGGCTGGACCCCAAGAAATAGAAAAAAACATAGAAATGGGTACCAACTTGGGCTTTTGTATGCAAACCTGGGGAGCTGAGGTCCAGCTCTGAAAAGGATTTTCCCTTCCCTTCCCTTCCCCTCCCTTTCCTTCCCGTTCTTTTCTTTTCCCTTCCCTTCCCTTCCCTTCCTTTCTCTTTTCTTTGTCTCTGACTCTTTATTTTTTACTTTTCAATAGCCCATCAGAGCTGCTGGAAATCTAAGGCTTCAGCACAGCCTGGGCAAGGGAAGAATTACAGGTGTCTCAGAGTAACAAGTCAGGTGAAATAGATATTTCCCTAAATCGTGCATTTTTAAATAGTCTATACTGGGACTGACAAAACTTGGGGGGCTGGGGAAAGGCCTTGAAAAGGGATTTCTTTCTTTTTTAAACTATGCTAAGTACCTCATTATAGAAAGCCTTAGATATTTGCAATTGGCAGCTGGACTCAGGCAAGGGTGAAGCTAAGATAGGTCTGAGAGACAAAGCAATAAGTCTAGTGGGGGAGACAATCCCCTAAAGGACATAACTTCCCCAAGACAAGGGGAAGCAGGGCATAGCTCAAGTGCTGGCCCTTATTCATTGAACTGAGACCCCAGGGGCTGGATAACAGAAACAGCTTGAGTCAGCCATGCCCCTGGCAGGGACAGGATCTGCTGAGAATTAAAGGCACCACACCTATTTATACCAGTGGGAAGCTGCGGTCTGACAAGTGCCACCTGCTGGCAGGAGAGGAAAAGCACAGTCTAGAGGCTTCACAGGAGGGTCTGACAACCTTCAGGGTCTCATTCTCAGGGAAACTTCATACTCTCTTCCTGAGACCTGGGCCTGTCTGAACTGGGAAAATCTGACTGGGGTCGATCATATCTGGGGAGACCCTCTCACGAAAAGGTTATATAGAGGCAGGGCAAGAACCAGAAAAACAAGAGATAAAAAATTCTGATTAACTAAACAGAAGCTATGTTAGAGGTCTAGAATAAGTTGAACTGAACACCAAAGAACAGACACAGAACAAAGCCAACTTACAAGAAAACTCTTGGTAAAAGAGTAAAAACGAGCTCCAGAATAAAAAAATCAAGAAAATCCGATGCCTAGAAAGCTAAAAATAATGAGCCATACTAGGAAACATGAAAATATGGACCAAAGGAGCAAATTAACACTTCAACTGAGATACAGGAATTGAAACAACTAATTAAAGATTCTCAAACAAATCTCCTAAATCAAATCAATGAGCTGAAGGAAAATGTGGCAAAAGAGATGAAAGATATAAAGAAGACACTGGAGACCAAAAAGAAGAATTTGTAAGATTGCAAAAACAAAAAATGGCAGAACTTATGGAAATGAAAGGCACAATAGAAGAGATGAAAAACACAATGGAGACATATAACAGTAGATTTGAAGAGGCAAAAGAAAGGATCAGTGAACTAGAAGAGAGGACATCTCAAATCCTATACACTCAAAAAAAATAGGGAAAAGAATGGAAAAATATGAGCAGGGCCTCAGGGAACTGAATGACAACATGAAGTGCATGAATATATGTGTTATGAGTACTACAGAAGGAGAAGTGAAGGGAAAAGAGGAAGAAAGAATAATAGAAATAATACTGAAAATTTTTCAACTCTTATGAAAGAGATAAAATTACGGACTCAGGAAGAACAGTGTACCCCAAACAGAACAGATCCCAATAGACCTACTCCAAGATACTTAATGATCAGACTATCCAATGTCAAAGACAAAAGAGAACTTTGAAAGCAGCAAGAGAAAGGTGATCCATCACATATAAGAGAAGCTCAATAAGACCATGTACAGATTACTCCACAGAAACCACGGAAGTGAGAAGGCAGTGGTATGATATATTTAAGATACTGAAAGAGAAAAACTGCCAAATAAGAATTCTATAACCAGCAAAACAGTCCTTCAAAAACAAGGGAGAGATTAAAATATTTTCAGATAAACAGGCATGGACAGAGTTTATGAATAAGAGGTCTACGCTATAAGAAATACTAAAGTGAGTGCTACAGGCTAATAGGAAAAGACAGAAGAGACAGGTTTGAAGAAGAATGTAGAAATGAAGAATATCAGGAAGGACAAAAGGAGAGAGAGAGAAAAAATAAAATATGACAAATAAAATCCAAAAGACAAAATGGTAGAAAAAAAGTACTGCCCTTACAGTAATAACATTAAATGTTAATGGATTAAACTCCCCAATAAAAAAGGCATAGACTGGAAGCATGGATTAAAAAACAGGGCACCTCTATATGCTGTCTACAAGAAACTCTCTTTAGACACAAGGACAAAAGTAGGTCGAAAATGAAATGTTGGAAAAAGATATTTCAAACAAACAACAACCAGAAAAGAGCAGGGGTAGCTATGTTAATATCAGACAAATTAGACTTCAAAAGTAAAATAATTAAAAGAGACAAAGAAGGACACTATATATTAATAAAAGGGTCAATTCATCAAGAAGACATAACATTCACAAATATTTATGCATCGAGCCAGAGTGCCCCAAAATACATGAGGCAAGCCCTTGAAGGGAAAAGTAGATACCTCTACAATAATAGTTGGAGACTTCAATACACCACTCTCATCAATGGACTGAGCATCTAAACAGAGGATCAGTAAGGAAACAGAGATGTTGAATTGCATGATAAATGAACTAGACTTGACATTTATAGAAACACTACACCCACAACAGCAGGATACACATTTTTCTCAAGTGCTCATGGATCATTCTCCAGGATAGACCACATGTTGGGTCACAAAGCAAGTCTCAACAAATTTAAAAATATTGATATTATACAAAACACTTTCTTGGATCATAATGGAATGAAGTTGGAAATCAATAACAGGCAGCAGTTCAGAAAATTCACAAATATATGAAGGTTAAATAACACACTCTTAGACAATGAGTCGATCAAGGAAGAAATTACAAGAGAAATTAGTAAATATCTTGAGGCAAATAAAAATGAAAACACAACATATCAAAACTTATGGGATGCAGTAAAGGCAGTGCTGAGAGGGAAATTTATTGCCCTAAATGCCTATATTAAAAGAGAAGAGAAAAAATTGAGGAATTAACTGCTCACCTGGAGGAACTAGAGAAAGAACACTAACCAACCCCAAAGCAAACAGAAGGAAAGAAATAACAAAGATTAGAGCAGAAATAAATGAAATTGAGAACAGGAAAACAATTGAGAGAATCAACAAAACCAGAAGTTAGTTCTTTGTGACAATCAATAAAATTGATGGACCCCTACCTAGGCTAACAAAAAAAAAGAAAGAGTGAGAAAGCAGATACAAATAAATGTAATCAGAAATGCAACCAGCCAGGCTCGTTCAATGCAAGAAAAATCAATTGATGTAACACACCACATCAATAAATCAAAATGGAAAAACCACATGATCATCTCAATTGATGCAGAAAAGGCATTTGACAAAATTTAACATACTTTCCTGATAAAAAACACTCAAAAGAATAGTAATAGAAAGGAATTTTCTCAATATGATAAAGGCAGTATATGAAAAACCCACAGCTAACATCATACTCAATGAGGAAAGACTGAAAGCTTTCCCTCTAAGATCAGGAACAAGATAGGGATGGCCACTGTCACGACTGTTATTCAACATTGTGCTGGAAGTGCTATCTAGAGCAATTAGGAAGAAAAAGAAATAAAAAGCATCCAAGTTGGAGAGGAAGGAGTAAAACTTTCACTGTTTGCAGATGACATGATCCTATATGTAGAAAATCCAGAAAAATCTACAGCAAAGCTACTAGAGCTAATCAGTGAATACAGCAAAGTGGCAGGCTACAAGATCAACAAGCAAAGATCTGTAGTGTTCCTATATACAAATAATGAGCAACAGGAGGAGGAAATCAATAAAAAATTCCATTTACAATAGCAACCAAAATAATCAAGTATTTAGGAATAAACTTAACCAAGGCCACAAAAGACCTATAAAGAGAAAACTACAAGAAACTGCAAGAGAAAACTATAAGAAGTGTCCATCAATGGATGAGTGGATAAACAAACTGTGGTATATACATACAATGGACCAATATTACCCAGTTGTAAGACAGAACAAAGTCACAGAACATATAACAACATGGATGAACCTTTAGGACGTTATGTTGAGCAATGCTAGCCAGAAAGAAAAGGACAAATACTGTATGGTCTCACTAGTATGAACAAACATTAATGAGCAAACTTTGAGAGTTAAAGCTGAGAACACAGGTTATCAGGAGATAGAAAGAGAGTAGAGATCAGGCATTTGATGCTGAAGGAGTATAGAATGTTCAGCAGGATTGATTGTATAGATCCAGAAATGGATAGCACAGTACTGTGTTATGGTAGCACAATATTATAAGTACACTGAATAAAGATGTCTGTGAGTAAATTTGAAAGAGGAAGGCTAGGGGCATGTATGACACCAGAAGGAAAGATAGATGATAAAAACTGAGACTATAACTTAGTGAAACCTAGAGTTTTCAATGACAGTGACTAAACGTACAAATATAAAAATGTGTTTACATGAGGGAGAACAAATGAATGTCAACTTTGCAAGGTGTTGAAAAGGGGATACTATTGGGGAAAAATATAATCAATGCAACCTAGAGTCTATAGTTAACAGTAACATTGTAATATACTTCCATTAAATGTAACAAAGGCAATATACCAAAGCAAAATGTGTGTAAGAGGGAGCTATAAGGGAGGGTGTGTGATTCTTGGTTGTGCTGTTGTTGTCTGACCTTATTATCTTATTTAACTTTTATTTGTTCTTATACAGTTTAATTATTCTTATTTTAATTTTTTTAGAGTAATGACTATATTCAAGTGTTGATGAATGCACAACCATATGATGATACTGTGAATAATTCATTGTACACTGTGGATGATTGTATGGTATGTGAATATCTCTATAAACTTGCAGGAAAAAAAATAAACCAAGCGATATGAGTACTGGAGAAAATGTAGAGAGAGGGATGTACCTATTCACTGTTGGTGGGGAGTAGAATGGTGCAGCCCATCTGGAGACCAGTGGGGTGATTCCACTAGAAGCTAGGTATGTGGTTGCTATAAGGTCCTGCAACCTGCTTATTGGGCATATACTTGGAAGAACTGAGAGTAGGAACATGAATGGACATTTGCACACTAGTGTTTATGGCGGCAGTATTCACAATTTGCAATGGATGGAGGTGGCATAAGGGTACACTGACTGACAAACAGAATGATGAACTGTGGTGTAGGCATATGTGCTGGTTTGGATGTATTATGTCCCCCAAAATGCCATTATCTTTGATGCAGTCTTGTGTGGGCAGGAAAAGCATTGGTGTTGATTGGGTTGGAGACTTTTGATCGGATGTTTCCATGGAGATGTGATCACTCAACTGTGGGCAAGAACTTTCACTGGATAATTTCCATGGAGTTGTGGCCCCACCCACTCAGCATGGGCCTTGATTAGTTTACTGGAGCACTATATAAGCTCAGACAGAAGGAGTGAGCTTGCTACAGCCAAGAGGGACACTTTGAAGAATGCACAGGAGCTGAGAGAGGCACTGCAGATGACAGTTTGAAGATGGCCACTGAAAGCAGACTTTTGCTCCAGAGAAGCTAAGAGAGGAAAACCGCCCCAAGAGCAAATAAGAGTGACATTTTTGAGGAACTGCAGCCTAGAGAGGAATGTCCTGGGAGAAAGCCATTTTGAAACCAGAACTCTGGAACAGATGCCAGCCACGTGCCTTCCCAACTAACATTGGCCATCCTCCAGTGAAAGTACCTGATTGTTGATGTGTTACCTTGGACACTTTATGGCCTTAAGACTGTAACTGTGTAACCAAATAAACCCCCTTTTATAAAAGCCAATCCATTTCTGGCATTTTTCATTCTGGCAGCATTAGCAAACTATAACAGCATACAATAGAATAATGAGCGGCTGTAAGAAGGAATGAAGCTGTGAGGCATGCAACTATGTGAGTGGATCTTGAGTACAGCATTTTGAGTGAAATATGCCAGAACCGAAAAGACAAACATCATATCGCCTCATTAATATGGACTAACCATAATGTGTAAACTCTGAGAATTGAATCCTAAAGCAGGGGAATACTTACTGTAAGGTCCTTAGATTGGAAGCTCTTACAGCACTCACATCTATTCCTGAGTTGTAATGGTTATCTCTAAATTCTGAGATGCTGAGCTCTTTGTGTATAACCTGGTTGGTCGCTGGAACTCAAGTATGTGTGACACTTGAGACTCAGAGCTAGAGTTCAGCGGCTATGAATGTCAATGTTACCTCATATAGTAACTGTTAAAAAAGCCGAAAAAGAGATCAGACTTTAATTAGAGATATGAATGAAGCAGATCTGGTAGGACTAAAGCAAATCAGGCCAAAGGATAAAGGACGATACTGACTGCATTTTAAAACCTCAACTTCTATTTGAGACCAAGAGAAGAGATGTTTATTTGGTGCAAGGTCTATATTTTTTTGCAGCACACTAAATGATTTAACTTGCATGGTCATTTTATTAAAACACCCTTATTACATAGAACTTTGAATAGGAAGTGAGATCTGGTAGGTTTGTACAGGTTAGTGTGAAACCCCAATAAATCCCAAAGTAATTTGGGCAGGGAATGAAAATGTATTTGCAGGCTCCCCTGGAGGAACTGGGGAAAAATGAGGAAATATTAAACTTCCCTACCTGGGGAATTACTGATATTTTCACAAGCATTGAAGACTATCATTGTAGTAAGCCAAGTCCTTGATCTTGGGGCTTGCCCTTATGAAGATTGTTACTGCAAAGGAGAGGATAAGCCTACTTATAATTGTGCCTACGGTCTCGTTTGTTGCTCAGGTGTGGCCTCTCTCTCCTAAGCCCACTTGGCAGGTAAACTCACTGCCCTCCCCCACTTCATGGGTCATGATTCCCAGGGGTGGAAATCTTCCTGGCAACATGGGACATGACTCCCAGGGATGAGGCTGGACCTGGCATTGTGGGATTGAGAAAGTCTTCCTGACCGAAAAGGGGAAGCAAAATGAAACAAAATAAAGTTTCAGTGGCTGAGAGATTTCAAATGTAGTTGAGAGGTCATTCTGGAGGTTATTCTTATGCATTATATAGATATCCCTTCATAGTTTTTAATGTATTGGAATAGCTAGAAGGAAATACCTGATACTGTTGAACTGCATTCTTGAAGATGATTGTATAACTATGTATATTACATGGGTTGACTGTGTGATTGTGAAAACTTTGTGGCTCACACTCCTTTATCCAGTGTATGGACAAATGAGTAGAAAAATGGGGACAAAATTAATTGAAAAATAGGGTGGGATGGGGGGATGGAGTGCTTTAGGTGTTCTTGTTTACTTTTACTTTTATTCTTATTTTTATTTTTTTGGAGTAATGTAAATGTTCAAAAATTGATTGTGGTGAATAAGCACAATTATACAATGGTACTGTGAACAACTTGTACACTGTGGATGATTTTAGGGCATGTGAATATATCTCAATAAAACTGAATTTTTATAAAAGTGACACTACTACAACCTTATAGAAATAAAAAGAATTATAAAAGAATATGTATGAACAGATGTTTGAAAATACATTAGAAACTTTTGATGAAATGGATAAATTCCTGGAAAGACCCAAACTACCAAGCCTGACTGAGGTAGAAATAGAAAATCTGAATAGATCTATAACAAGTGAAGTGATTCAGTTAGGCACAGAAGGCTTCAGTGATGAATTCCATCAAACTTTTAAAGAAAAATGAACACCAACCCTTCACAAACTCTTCCACAAAATAGAGAAAAAAAAACTTTTCCAAAAATACGTAGCCAATATTAAGGTGATAACAAAATTAGACAAAGACATTGCAAGAAAGAAAACTACAGACCAATATCTCTTATGAATATACATGCAAATTTCACAATAAAATACTAGAAAAATGAATCCAGCAATATGTAAAAAGGGTAATACATCATGATAAAATGGAATTTATCCCAAGAATACAAGGTTGGTTTAACATCTGAAAATCAATTAATGTAATGTACCATATAAATAGAATAAAGAACAAAAACCACATGATTATCTCAATAGGCACACAAAAATCATTTGACAAAATTAATCACAGCTTCATGATAAAAACTCTCAACAAACTAAGAATTGAACATTACTTCCTCAACCTAAAAAGGGTATCTACAAAAAAACACAGCTAATGTTAACATAAACTTAATCATGAAAAACTAAATGTTTTCCCTCTAGGCCAGAAGCAAGACAAGGATGTTTGCTCTTGCCAATTCTATTACACATTGTACTGGAGGTTTTAGCCAGAGGATTTGAAGAAGAAAATTAAATTAAATTAAATTAAAAGCATCCAGATCGGAAAGGAAGAAGAAAATTATCACTACTTGCAGATGACATAATCTTGCATGTAGAAAATTCTAAGGAATCTACCAAAGTGTTCAAGTTAATAAATGAGTTCAGCAAAGTTGCAAAATAAAATATCAATATTCAAAACTTCGGTGCCAACCTAACTTAAACTTTTCCACCCACTGCAGAGGTCTCTTCCAGCTCTGCTACATGTTCCCTCTCTAGGATAGACAGCACTTGCATTCACTCTCCTGGCCACGCCACACTGTCTGGATTGCAATTCCCTGAAAATAGCTTTGCATGTAATCATTCCTGGGGCTGCTCATGCTACATCCTCTAACTGGGATTCTGTGCATAGTCTGCTCAGACACTGCCAAAGTTTGACCTAACCTGTGAAGGGCAAGGGAAATTCCACCACCCAAGACATCAAACATGCTTCTACTAAAGGCTGCTAAGAACAACTTCTCTACAGAGGTTTGAGTCCTGGCCCACTTCCTTCTTGCTTTGTGACCTTGGGAAAGTCACTGAAAATCTCTGAACCTCCATTTCCTCTGTTAGTAACTAAAGAGGATAATGGCCCCTTCCTCAGAGAACTGCTGTGAGAATTGATTAGCCAGGCCCTGGTGCACACTGAACTCCCACATGATGTCAGCACCATGAGCAAGCACAGTCTGTGCCCCACCACAGTCTCCCACATCCACTCAGAAGAGGGACTGCACTTTCCAACTGGCATCATCAATCACAGTGAAGGCCTTGGTACAGACTGACCCCATTTGTTCTTGATCCCTTAACTCTAGCAACAGCTGATATAGACTGAGCACTCACCATGGGCCTTATCTGTATCACTTCATTTAAACTTCACAAAAAACACCATGTAGCAAATACCATCATAACCCCCATTCTACAGATGTAGCAACCAAGACACAAAGAGGTCCAACATGCCCAGGTCACTGAGTGAGAAAGTGGAGGGGTGGGCCAGTCTGCCTCCATACCATACAGCCTCTTTCTCCTGGGTGGACCATCTGCCTCTTCAGACTGTGAGAACATACAGCACAATGGCCAATCTGGGCATTATGGTGCTCCCCACTCTACCTGGCTCAGGACCCTGTACATGCAACAGCCAAAATAAACTTATTCTTGAAACTCACAAGTACAAAAATGTGCAGGAATGACATTATTTTCACAAGAAAACATCTTTTTCCCATTGCAAACTTCCAGAGGATAACCATCTTTCTCTCCCATATCATGGGCTCTCATGAATCAATAAATACAAAAGGAACTGAAGTAGGAAATGAGAGGCAGCATGGTATGGTCATTTGTAAAGATTTTTGTTTTTTATTTTGGTGGGGAGCAGATATTTGAGATATTTGAAATATTAGGTAACTACTACTCTCAAAGACAAACTTCCAAAGAATGCATTAATGATAGGTGTGCAAATCTCACAGCACCAGCAACAAAATGTCATTATAACTTTGAGAAATGGAAAGAATTTATAAACTGAATACATTAACTTTAAACAATGTTTAATGTCCTTCAGGATACAGGCACCTAAGTAAAGAGGCTGTTTGAGCAAATTTTCTTATCCCCTCATAAGGTAGCTTTACTGACACAGCAGGCACATTCTCTGCCCTTACTTTTCCATTCTAACTGGCTGGTGTAGGAGAAGGGCATGTCTGTCAGTCCAATGAGTGGAACCCCTCTATCAATAATGAAGAGCACTGCTTGTCTGTTGAGTAAGGTAGAACCATACTACCCTAGTTTAATTTATATTTAAATGGGCATGATGACAATGACAGCTGTGCAGGTAAAACTAGGATAAATCATGTACAGTGTCAAGCAAAGGACCCATTATTAAAAGCTTTTCTCAGTATTCAGGATATTAACCAGGACATCTGCAAAACTCTTCTTGAAGAACCACAGACTGCTCAATATGGCCTGGTTCTTTTATATTTGACACTCACCAATGGAGAGCAAGAGCTCAGGAAGATAGCTTCAGACAGAGGGAGGGGGAAGAAGGAAGAGAAAGAGGCAACAGAGAAAGCAGTAACTAACTCAGGTTAGCAGCACTGGCCCAGCACGGAGAACACCAGTGACTTCGTGGACCATCTGCCACCAGAGGCAAGGAGAGGAGCACAACAGACATTGCACACTCCACAGTTGCGACTAGAGCTGAAGGGAGAGCCCTGTATACTTTAAGCATGCTTGGATACACTAAACAATTGGAAGCGCTCTACACTTGCACTCTGACATGGATTCATTACTAAAATCTGGATTCCTAGGACCCTCTCCAGGGGCGTGTGGGGTACATAGCATCTTGCATCTGAGCACCTAGAGATCTTTGCAAACCCAGCCCCAGGTCTTGCTCCCAGTGCCTGGAGGAGCACAGTGGACTCTTTCAGGGTTGTTACTAAAACCTAGAGTAAGTGGCTTCCCAGTTCATCATCTGAATTACCACCCCAGTTAACAAACAGATCAGAACCAGAGAGTACTATCAACTATATACTAACTTCCTAGACAGTAGAGTCCTGTTCAGAGTTCCTCCCATGGCAGAGTGAATTAACTTCGCTTCAGCACATCTGGTTGCTGGGGACTTGCCACTTTCCCAAGCCCTATCTCTCAGTCTTTCCCCCTGGAGGAGCAAAAGGCACAGTGCCACCTGCTGTGCATCGAGGCCCGGGAATAGAGATGCTCTCCAAACATTTATCCAAGGGTTCAGAAAGCTGGTGTGAGGTCTCACCCCCCACTCCAGTGCCCAAATTGTCTTGCACAATCAAGCACATACCTTTCCTCCAGGCAGAGACCCCTTCTAGTTGGGAGTAGTCAGCTAAACTGCAAATTGGAGCCCACATTCTGTATACTCCTAGCACACACATCACCTATTTTAATGGCCACACCGTGACTATGAGCATACCCTACCAGGGCCCACCCACTGCAACTGGAGGTATCCAGAATGCCAACAGTGGGCATCTCACTGGGAGTATGGACGCTTCGAACCTGCCGCAGACAGTTCCCATAACTCGGAACCCGCTCCAGAAAGAGGACCTGACCTGGCCGCTAGCCACATTTCTAGCCCTGACACAAACCCCACTCCAACATGGGGAGACACAGAGCTTCATTGACAGCCCTCAAGACATGGAAGCCTCCGCCTGGGTGCAGCCAGTTACCACAGACTGGGAGTCCACAAGGACTGGGAAGAACTGTATGGTCAGTGCTTGGATAGGGAGAGGTGCTTCAGTGAACTCAAGGAAACAAACTTTCCCTGAGAGGGGCGAATGGACAGTATGCTGCGTGGCACCTCACCTTCCCCAGTCCATGCACCCTGGGCTTCAATGCCCTGATCTCTCTTTGGCCTTCCTCCTTTTCAGATGGGAAGCCTTCCATGATCTCGGTGATTGTAGCAGGAGACAGTGAGGAGGAAATATGACCCATACTGTGGCAAGGAAGCAGGAGGAGGACAAAGAGAAAAGTCATTAAAGGACATTAAAAGTGAACAGACAGGAGGCGGGGCAAGATGGCAGACTGGTGAGCTGTAAGTTTTAGTTACTCCTCCAGGAAAGTAGGTAAAAAGCCAGGAACTGCGTGGAATGGACACCACAGAGCAATCTGTCTTTGGGCATACTTCATACAACACTCACGAAAATGCCGAACTGCTGAGATCAGTGAAATCTGTAAGTTTTTGCGGCCAGGGGACCCGCGCCCCTCCCTGCCAGGCTCAGTCCCGTGGGAGGAGGGGCTGCCAGCTCCGGGAAGGAGAAGGGAGAACTGCAGTGGTAGCCCTTCTCGGAAACTCATTCTACTGATCCATACTCCAACCATAGATAGACTGAGACCAGACACCAGAGAATCTGAGAGCTGCCAGCCCAGCAGAGAGGAGACAGGCATAGAAAAAAAAAAAATAACACGAAAAACTCCAAAATAAAAGCAGAGGATTTTTGGAGTTCTGGTGAACACAGAAAGGGGAAGGGCGGAGCTCAGGCCTTGAGGCGCATATGCAAATCCCGAAGAAAAGCTGATCTTTCTGCCCTGTGGACCTTTCCTTAATGGCCCTGGTTGCTTTGTCTATTAGCATTTCAATAACCCATTAGATCTCTGAGGAGGGCCCTGTTTTTTGTTTTTTGTTTTTTTTTTTAATCCTTTTTTCTTTTTCTAAAACAATTACTCTAAGAAGCCCAAAAGCTTCAAAGAATTGCAATTTGGGCACGTCAAGTCAAGAGCAGAACTAAGAGAGCTCTGAGACAAAAGGCAATAATCCAGTGGCTGAGAAAATTCACTAAACACCACAACTTCCCAAGAAAAGGGGGGTGTCCGCTCACAGCCACCATCCTGGTGGACAGGAAACACTCCTGCCCATGGCCAGCCCCATAGCCCAGAGCTGCCCCAGACAACCCAGTGTGACAGAAGTGCTTCAAATAACAGGCACACACCACAAAACTGGGCGTGGACATTAGCCTTCCCTGCAACCTCAGCTGATTGTCCCAGAGCTGGGAAGGTGGAGCAGTATGAATTAACAAAGCCCCATTCAGCCATCATTTGAGCAGACTGGGAGCCTCCCTACACAGCCCAGCAGCCCAGAACTGCCCTGGGGGGATGGCACTCACCTGTGACATAGCACAGTCATCCCTCAACAGAGGACCCGGGGTGCACAGCCTGGAAGAGGGGCCCACTTGCAAGTCTCAGGAGCCATACGCCAATACCAAAGACTTGTGGGTCAGTGGCGGAGACAAACTGTGGCAGGACTGAACTGAAGGATTAGACTATTGCAGCAGCTTTAAAACTCTAGGATCATCAGGGAGATTTGATTGTTAGGGCCACCCCCCCTCCCCGACTGCCCAGAAACACGCCCCACATACAGGGCAGGCAACACCAACTACACACGCAAGCTTGGTACACCAATTGGACCCCACAAGACTCACTCCCCCACTCACCAAAAAGCCTAAGCAGGGGAGATCTGGCTTGTGGAGAACAGGTGGCTCGTGGACGCCACCTGCTGGTTAGTTAGAGAAAGTGTACTCCACGAAGCTGTAGATCTGATAAATTAGAGATAAGGACTTCAATAGGTCTACAAACCCTAAAAGAACCCTATCAAGTTCAGCAAATGCCATGAGGCCAAAAACAACAGAAAATTATAAAGCATATGAAAAAACCAGAAGATATGGATAACCCAAGCCCAAGCACCCAAATCAAAAGACCAGAAGAGACACAGCACCTAGAGCAGCTACTCAAAGAACTAAAGATGAACAATGAGACCATAGTACGGGATATGAAGGAAATCAAGAAGACGCTAGAAGAGCATAAAGAAGACATTGCAAGACTAAATAAAAAAATGGATGATCTTATGGAAATTAAAGAAACTGTTGACCAAATTAAAAAGATTCTGGACACTCATAGTATAAGACTAGAGGAAGTTGAACAACGAATCAGTGACCTGGAAGATGACAGAATGGAAAATGAAAGCATAAAAGAAAGAATGGGGAAAAAAATTGAAAAAATCGAAATGGACCTCAGGGATATGATAGATAATATGAAACGTCCAAATATAAGACTCATTGGTGTCCCAGAAGGGGAAGAAAAGGGTAAAGGTCTAGGAAGAGTATTCAAAGAAATTGTTGGGGAAAACTTCCCAAATCTTCAAAACAACATAAATACACAAATCATAAATGCTCAGCGAACTCCAAATAGAATAAATCCAAATAAACCCACTCCGAGACATATACTGATCACACTGTCAAACACAGAAGAGAAGGAGCAAGTTCTGAAAGCAGCAAGAGAAAAGCAATTCACCACATTCAAAGGAAACAGCATAAGACTAAGTAGTGACTACTCAGCAGCCACCATGGAGGCGAGAAGGCAGTGGCACGATATATTTAAAATTCTGAGTGAGAAAAATTTCCAGCCAAGAATACTTTATCCAGCAAAGCTCTCCTTCAAATTTGAGGGAGAGCTTAAATTTTTCACAGACAAACAAATGCTGAGAGAATTTGCTAACAAGAGACCTGCCCTACTGGAGATACTAAAGGGAGCCCTACAAACAGAGAAACAAAGAAAGGACAGAGAGACTTGGAGAAAGGTTCAGTACTAAAGAGACTCGGTATGGGCACAATAAAGGATATTAATAGAGAGAGGGAAAAATATGGCAAACATAAACCAAAGGATAAGATGGCCGATTCAAGAAATGCCTTCATGGTTATAACGTTGAATGTAAATGGATTAAACTCCCCAATTAAAAGATATAGATTCGCAGAATGGATCAAAAAAAATGAACCATCAATATGTTGCATACAAGAGACTCATCTTAGACACAGGGACACAAAGAAACTGAAAGTGAAAGGATGGAAAAAAATATTTCATGCAAGCTACAGCCAAAAGAAAGCAGGTGTAGCAATATTAATCTCAGACAAAATAGACTACAAATGCAGGGATGTTTTGAGAGACAAAGAAGGCCACTACGTACTAATAAAAGGGGCAATTCAGCAAGAAGAAATAACAATCGTAAATGTCTATGCACCCAGTCAAGGTGCCACAAAATACATGAGAGAAACACTGGAAAAACTAAAGGAAGCAATTGATGTTTCCACAATAATTGTGGGAGACTTCAACACAGCACTCTCTCCTATAGATAGATCAACCAGACAGAAGACCAATAAGGAAATTGAAAACCTAAACAATCTGATAAATGAATTAGATTTAACAGACATATACAGGACATTACATCCCAAATCACCAGGATACACATACTTTTCTAGTGCTCATGGAACTTTCTCCAGAATAGATGATATGCTGGGGCATAAAACAAGCCTCAATAAATTTAAAAAGATTGAAATTATTCAAAGCACATTCTCTGACCACAATGGAATACAATTAGAAGTCAATAACCATCAGAGACTTAGAAAATTCACAAATACCTGGAGGTTAAACAACACACTCCTAAACAATCAGTGGGTTAAAGAAGAAATAGCAAGAGAAATTGCTAAATATATAGAGACGAATGAAAATGAGAACACAACATACCAAAACCTATGGGATGCAGCAAAAGCAGTGCTAAGGGGGAAATTTATAGCACTAAACGCATATATTAAAAAGGAAGAAAGAGCCAAAATCAAAGAACTAATGGATCAACTGAAGAAGCTAGAAAATGAACAGCAAACCAATCCTAAACCAAGTAGAAGAAAAGAAATAACAAGGATTAAAGCAGAAATAAATGACATAGAGAACAAAAAAAACAATAGGGAGGATAAATATCACCAAAAGTTGGTTCTTTGAGAAGATCAACAAGATTGACAAGCCCCTAGCTAGACTGACAAAATCAAAAAGAGAGAAGACCCATATAAACAAAATAATGAATGAAAAAGGTGACATAACTGCAGATCCTGAAGAAATTAAAAAAATTATAAGAGGATATTATGAACAACTGTATGGCAACAAACTGGATAATGTAGAAGAAATGGACAATTTCCTGGAAACATGTGAACAACCTAGACTCACCAGAGAAGAAATAGAAGACCTCAACCAACCCATCACAAGCAAAGAGATCCAATCAGTCATCAAAAATCTTCCCACAAATAAATGCCCAGGGCCAGATGGCTTCACAGGGGAATTCTACCAAACTTTCCAGAAACAACTGACACCAATCTTACTCAAACTCTTTCAAAACATTGAAAAAAATGGAACACTACCTAACTCATTTTATGAAGCTAACATCAATCTAATACCAAAACCAGGCAAAGATGCTACAAAAAAGGAAAACTACCGGCCAATCTCTCTAATGAATATAGATGCAAAAATCCTCAACAAAATACTTGCAAATCGAATCCAAAGACACATTAAAAAAATCATACACCATGACCAAGTGGGGTTCATTCCAGTCATGCAAGGATGGTTCAACATAAGAAAAACAATCAATGTATTACAACACATTAAAAACTCGAAAGGGAAAAATCAATTGATCATCTCAATAGATGCTGAAAAAGCATTTGACAAAATCCAACATCCCTTTTTGATAAAAACACTTCAAAAGGTAGGAATTGAAGGAAACTTCCTCAACATGATAAAGAGCATATATGAAAAACCCACAGCCAGCATAGTACTCAATGGTGAGAGACTGAAAGCCTTCCCTCTAAGATCAGGAACAAGACAAGGATGCCCGCTGTCACCACTGTTATTCAACATTGTGCTGGAAGTGCTAGCCAGGGCAATCTGGCAAGAGAAAGAAATAAAAGGCATCCAAATTGGAAAAGAAGAAGTAAAACTGTCATTGTTTGCAGACGATATGATCTTATATCTAGAAAACCCTGAGAAATCAACGATACACCTACTAGAGCTAATAAACAAATTTAGCAAAGTAGCGGGATACAAGATTAATGCACATAAGTCAGTAATGTTTCTATATGCTAGAAATGAACAAACTGAAGAGACACTCAAGAAAAAGATACCATTTTCAATAGCAACTAAAAAAATCAAGTACCTAGGAATAAACTTAACCAAAGATGTAAAAGACCTATACAAAGAAAACTACATAACTCTACTAAAAGAAATAGAAGGGGACCTCAAAAGATGGAAAAATATTCCATGTTCATGGACAGGAAGGCTAAATGTCATTAAGATGTCAATTCTACCCAAACTCATCTACAGATTCAATGCAATCCCAATCAAAATTCCAAGAAACTACTTTGCAGACTTGGAAAAGCTAGTTATCAAATTTATTTGGAAAGGGAAGATGCCTCGAATTGCTAAAGACACTCTAAAAAAGAAAACCGAAGTGGGAGGACTTACACTCCCTGACTTTGAAGCTTATTATAAAGCCACAGTTGCCAAAACAGCATGGTACTGGCACAAAGATAGACATATAGATCAATGGAATCGAATTGAGAATTCGGAGATAGACCCTCAGATCTATGGCCGACTGATCTTTGATAAGGCCCCCAAAGTCACTGAACTGAGCCATAATGGTCTTTTCAACAAATGGGGCTGGGAGAGTTGGATATCCATATCCAAAAGAATGAAAGAGGACCCCTACCTCACCCCCTACACAAAAATTAACTCAAAATGGACCAAAGATCTCAATATAAAAGAAAGTACCATAAAACTCCTAGAAGATAATGTAGGAAAACATCTTCAAGACCTTGTAATAGGCAGCCACTTCCTAGACTTTACACCCAAAGCACAAGCAACAAAAGAGAAAATAGATAAATGGGAACTCCTCAAGCTTAGAAGTTTCTGCACCTCAAAGGAATTTCTCAAAAAGGTAAAGAGGCAGCCAACTCAATGGGAAAAAATTTTTGGAAACCATGTATCTGACAAAAGACTGATATCTTGCATATACAAAGAAATCCTACAACTCAATGACAATAGTACAGACAGCCCAATTATAAAATGGGCAAAAGATATGAAAAGACAGTTCTCTGAAGAGGAAATACAAATGGCCAAGAAACACATGAAAAAATGTTCAGCTTCACTAGCTATTAGAGAGATGCAAATTAAGACCACAATGAGATACCTTCTAACACCGGTTAGAATGGCTGCCATTAAACAAACAGGAAACTACAAATGCTGGAGGGGATGTGGAGAAATTGGAACTCTTATTCATTGTTGGTGGGACTGTATAATGGTTCAGCCACTCTGGAAGTCAGTCTGGCAGTTCCTTAGAAAACTAGATATAGAGCTACCATTCGATCCAGCGATTGCACTTCTCGGTATATACCCGGAAGATCGGAAAGCAGTGACACGAACAGATATCTGCACGCCAATGTTCATAGCAGCATTATTCACAATTGCCAAGAGATGGAAACAACCCAAATGTCCTTCAACAGATGAGTGGATAAATAAAATGTGGTATATACACACGATGGAATACTACGCGGCAGTAAGAAGGAACGATCTGGTGAAACATATGACAACATGGATGAACCTTGAAGACATAATGCTGAGCGAAATAAGCCAGGCACAAAAAGAGAAATATTATATGCTACCACTAATGTGAACTTTGAAAAATGTAAAACAAATGGTTTATAATGTAGAATGTAGGGGAACTAGCAGTAGAGAGCAATTAAGGAAGGGGGAACAATAATCCAAGAAGAACAGATAAGCTATTTAACGTTCTGGGGATGCACAGAAATGACTATGGTCTGTTAATTTCTGATGGATATAGTAGGAGCAAGTTCACAGAAATGTTGCTATATTATGTAACTTTCTTGGGGTAAAGTAGGAACATGTTGGAAGTTAAGCAGTTATCTTAGGTTAGTTGTCTTTTTCTTACTCCCTTGTTATGGTCTCTTTGAAATGTTCTTTTATTGTATGTTTGTTTTCTTTTTAACTTTTTTTTTCATACAGTTGATTTAAAAAGGAAGGGAAAGTTAAAAAAAAAAAAAAGAAAAAAGAAAAACAAGGAAAAAAAAAAAAGATGTAGTGCCTCCTTGAGGAGCCTGTGGAGAATGCAGGGGTATTCGCCTACCCCACCTCCATGGTTGCTAACATGACCACAGACATAGGGTACTGGTGGTTTGATGGGTTGAGCCCTCTACCATAAGTTTTACCCTTGGGAAGACGGTTGCTGCAAAGGAGAGGCTAGGCCTCCCTATATTTGTGCCTAAGAGTCTCCTCCTGAATGCCTCTTTGTTGCTCAGATGTGGCCCTCTTTCTCTGGCTAAGCCAACTTGAAAGGTGAAATCACTGCCCTCCCGCCTACATGGGATCAGACACCCAGGGGAGTGAATCTCCCTGGCAACGTGGAATATGACTCCCGGGGAGGAATGTAGACCCGGCATCGTGGGACGGAGAACATCTTCTTGACCAAAAGGGGGATGTGAAAGGAAATGAAATAAGCTTCAGTGGCAGAGAGATTCCAAAACGAGCCGAGAGATCACTCTGGTGGGCACTCTTACGCACACTTTAGACAACCCTTTTTAGGTTCTAAAGAATTGGGGTAGCTGGTGGTGGATACCTGAAACTATCAAACTACAACCCAGAACCCATGAATCTCGAAGACAGTTGTATAAAAATGTAGCTTATGAGGGGTGACAAAGGGATTGGGAAAGCCATAAGGACCAAACTCCACTTTGTCTAGTTTATGGATGGATGTGTAGAAAAGTAGGGGAAGGAAACAAACAGACAAAGGTACCCAGTGTTCTTTTTTACTTCAATTGCTCTTTTTCACTCTAATTATTATTCTTGTTACTTTTGTGTGTGTGCTAATGAAGGTGTCAGGGATTGATTTAGGTGATGAATGTACAACTATGTAATGGTACTGTAAACAATCGAAAGTACGATTTGTTTTGTATGACTGCGTGGTATGTGAATATATCTCAATAAAATGATGATTAAAAAAAATTAAAAAAAATAAAAAAATAATAAAAACTTGAAAAAAAAAAAAAAAAGTGAACAGACAGAGACAGTGCAATAACCCTTTTCCAGGATTTGGCACATAGTAAATACTCACTAAGGGTGAGCCAAAGGGAGGTGGTGTGATGTTAGCTTCCTGACATTTTAGCAACAGGAAACAGCTTCTGTTAGTTTATAATCTCAATGGCATAGAGTTGTATGTTGTGTTTTTCTATTATAGCATGAACTGTTCAATAAACTAGCCAGTCTCTTAAAATGTTTAAAACCAAGCATAAGCCCTGAGCTAAAATGAGTGACTTTGTGAATATTTAGGCATTGGAGTGAGGGAATAATTGGCCCACAGAACACACAATAAAAGTAACTAATATACGTTTGGTTACACAGAGACTGAACTGGGAGAGAACTTAACTGTCCAAGTGCTTGGTTCTCCTGCCATTGTTTAAGTGCTTGGTAAAGCAGAGGGTGGCAGCCCTAAATTTTAATTTTCTGGAATACTTTGGTGTGACAGCCAGAAATATTGTCCAAATAGTCACATTATAGTGGGGACTTGGGAAAGGTTTGCAAGCTTTGGAAATTTGTCTAAAAAAAAAATAAAAAGAATAGTTTTGAGTAAAGTTCCACTGACCTAAGAAGGGTAAAAATGTTAGAGAAGGATTGTATACAGTCAAAATATGCCTTGCAGATACCACACAAATTAAATCTTATGAAACCACCAAAAATATAAATGGATATTCTCTTGAAGCATTCCTCCCATCTAAGGAATCACTATTTCCTTTCAGTGGTTCAATTATGAAGACGTGGGTTTTGAGGAATTTGTTTGGTGGTGGTAGAGAGGTGTTCTAGTCTGCTAATGCTGTCAGAATGCAAAACACCAGAAACGGATTGGCTTTTATAAAAGGGGGTTTATTTGGTTACAAAGTTACAGTCTTAAGGCCATAAAGTGTCCAAGGTAACACATCAGCATTCAGGTACCTTCACTGGAGGATGGCCAATGGCATCCGGAAAACCTCTGTTAGCTGGGAAGGCATGTGGCCGGTGTCTGCTCCAAGTTCTGGTTTCAAAATGGCTTTCTCCCAGGACGTTCCTCTCTAGGCTTCAGCTCCTCAAAAATGTCACTCTTCGTTGCTCTTGGGGTGTTTGTCCTCTCTTAGCTTCTCCGGAGCAAGAGTCTGCTTTCAACAGCCGTCTCCAAAATGTCTCTATAAACTACAGTTCCTGTTTCAGCTCCTGTGCATTCTTCAAAGTGTCCCTGTTGGCTGTACCAAGCTCGCTCCTTCTGTCTGAGCTTATATATGGCTCCAGTGAACTAATCAAGGCCCATGCTGAATGGGCAGGGCCATGCCTCCATGGAAACCATCCAATGAAAGATCCCACCCACAACTTAGTGATCACATCTCCATGGAAACATCCAATCAAAAGTCTCCAACCCAATCAACACCAATACGTTTCCTGCCCACACAAGACTGCATCAAAGATAATGGCATTTGAGGGACATAATACATCCAAACCAGCACATTCCACCCACTGGACCCCAAAATGACATGATCTTTCCATATACAAAATACATTCATCCTATCACAATATCACAGAAACTTAAATCATTTCAGTAACAATAGGTAAGTACAAGATCCCATCAAAATCAGTTACAAGCATGGTCTGTCGAAAAGCAAAATTGTCCTCTGTCTCTGTACCTGTGAAACTGAGAACAAGTTATCTGCTTCCAATACACAAAGGAGGGACAGTCATAGGGTAAGCATTCCCATTGTCATAAGGAGAAACTGAAAGGAAAACAGGGTTTAAGGGACCAAAACAGTTCCTAAAACCTGCAGGGCAAACTCCATTAGATTTCGAAGTCTGAGAGTCATTTAGATAATGGCGTTTTATCCTTGGGGCTTGAGAGAGCAGGAGTCTAACCCCTCCTAAGGTCCTTTGCGGCAGCCCTTTTCTCTCCAAACGCTGGAGTGAGTGTTCCAACATATCCACACATTGGGGAGACCACCTTCTCGGCCCCACTCTCCTCAAACAGGGCAGCACCCGGATTCTCTTCCATCTCTGGGGCACATGCTCAACCCCTTCAGAACAGTGGGGTGGTGGCCAGGCTCTCCTTGACCTCTGGGGCAAACTCACCCTTTCTGTGCATGTGGGCCACTGTTCTCCCAGCTTGAGACCTCTTGACTCCAGACCTCAACTTCCATGGCTCTGTCTTTGAAGACATTTTTCCTTCAATTTGTTCCTCTGTGCCCTCCAGTCCAGACTGGCAGTGGCTCCGTCTATAAAGATCTCGCAAAAATTCTGTTGGACTCGCATGAAGCACACAGGGGTCAAAGCCGTCAGACAATAGGACTTTCCACAAATCCTTTCTGCTTAACTCCTTTTCCAATCTTGGCTTGTACGGAAATGGTGACTGGATTCCATGTTTGGTTACATCCTCAAGTTGGGCTGTAGCTTCTGGAATTCTACCCCCTGGAAGCCTGTAATTTTCCAAGCCATCAGCTTCTGGTTTCTTTGAACCCAAGAGTTCAGTTCTAAGTTTATCTCTCTCCGCTCGCATTTTACTATAAGCTGCAAGGAGAAGCCATGCTATATCCACAACTTCTAGTTATGAAATCTCATCAGCCAAGTATCCCAGCTCATCACATTCAAATTCTGTCTTCCATCTGACACCAGGATTCAATTTTGCCAAATTCTCTGCCACTTTAAAACAAAGATCACCTTTCTTCCAGATTGCAACAACACATTCATCATTTCTGCTCAAGGCCTCATGAGAAGTATCTTTAGAGCCCATATTTCCACAAACAGTCTCTTCAAAGCAGTTTAGGCCTTTTTGATCAAGCTTCTCACAATTCTTCCAGAATCTTCCCCTTATCCATTTAAAAAGCCATTCCAACATGTTTGGTATTTGCAAATACCAGCACCCCCACTTCTCTGGTACCAAAATCTGTTCCAGTTTGCTAATGCTGCCAGAATGCAAAACACCAGAAATGGATTGGCTTTTATAAAAGGGGGTTTATTTGGTTACACAGTTACAGTCTTAAGGCCATAAAGTATCCAAGGTAATACATCAACAATCAGGTACCTTCACTGGAGGATGCCCAATGGTGTCCGGAAAACCTCTGTTAGCTGGGAAGGCACGTAGCTGGCATCTGCTCCAGAGTTCTGGTTTCAAAATGGCTTTCTCCCAGGACGTTCCTCTCTAGGCTTCAGCTTCTCTCCAAAATGTTACTCTCAGTTGCTCTTGGTGCATTTGTCCTCTCTTAGCTTCTCTGGAGCAAAAGTCTGCTTTCAAAGGCCGTCTCCAAAATATCTCTGTAAACTGCAGTTCCTCTCTCAGCTCCTGTGCATTCTTCAAAGTGTTCCTTTTGGCTGTAGCAAGCTCGCTCCTTCTGTCTGAGCTTATATACAGCTCCAGAGAACTAATCAAGTCCCATGCTGAATGGGCAGGGCCATGCCTCCATGGAAACCATCCAACGAGAGATCCCACCCAGAGCTGAGTAATCAGATCTCCACGGAAACATCCAATCAGAAGTCTCCAACCCAATCAACACCAATACGTTTCCTGCCCACACAAGACTGCATCAAATATAATGGCATTTTGGGGGACATAATACATCCAAACCAGCACAGGAGGCTCTCAATACAGGGTAGATTCTTACCTGCTAATTTGAAACATGTTATCATTTGCTCAGGCAGTAACAACTAACTTGTAGATCATAGGATCTAAAGATGACTGTCTGAGGCCATAGAAGACCATAAGTTGTATCAAAGAATTATTTAGCAGGAAAAATTCAGGATGAATGTATTAGCTTTGCTCCAGAGTGTGTGTGTGTGAGTGCAGTGATGGACATGGGCTGCAGACCTGATGGTGGTGTCCAAGAAAAGCAACCCAACAGGGCAGGCCACTAAGTGCTGGCATCCTCACGCCACAGGCTAACAGTCAGCCCTGGCCTCAGCTTAAGAGGGTGAGACCTCCACTTTCTGAGGCAGGCAAGGCAAGCTCAGGAAAAGAAAAACTTCTAGTTTAGTGGCTTGCTTTTACTTTCCCTAGGTTTAGTGTCCTCTCAGTGGAATTCTGAAAGGAAAATGAGCCACAAGAAACGAATAAGGAAAAAGATGGATTGTTCTTATTTATTTCCAAACTCTATAGCATGAATTCCAAGAAACTCTTAATAGATGCTTTTCCTCACTTTTGCAAATATGGTAGACCTGCTTTATGCAATTACTATTGGGAATATGGACCCAATATTGGTTCATGCCACAGTTAGCTCACTGAGGGTTTTGGCTATGTTTAAGCAGATTTGAATCCTCCCCAAATGAGTGGTTACACTGGCCTTCTTTAGATTATTTATTCCTGCAGAGGAAGGATACCAAAGCCTAAGGTGGGAAAGCAAAAATGAGGAGTTAGGCAGGGAAAGGAGGTCTGTAGTGTCACTTACAACTTCCAAAAGCATTAAATACAATATAAACCCATTAACTAGGATGCCAAGTTAATGATAGTTGTCAGGCACATTGTTGTTGACTTTGATCTACTTTCCTGCCTTAGGAATTGGTGCCAGGATTGGGATCTCCAAGCTGAGGAGAGGGATGGCAGGGCCCAGGGATCTAGGATCCTGGAACTGTAGCTAGAGCAGAGCGAGCTGGGTGTCCTGAGCCCTGGAAGGTTTGAATGGTGGGGGCTGGGGGAGAGCACGCAAAATTGACAATGGTAGCATTGGTATGCCTCTGTCCTATCAAACTCTCAGATGGGAAGAAATTTCAGAGTTTTAATGAATTTGGACCCAGATAGACTAAATTTTCCTTAGTACTAAAGGCTAAAACATTAAGGCGGTGAACATTACTTAATCAACTCTTCAACGCCCTGGGCCCCATGATCAAGTCTCTCTTGCTATAGTATCTTTTTAACCCTCAAGAGGTTTCATAGGATGAATTACCCCTAAATCATTCTTGAAGGACACTGTGCCATTTTAAATGTATTATGTCCCCCAAAACGCCATTATTTTTGATGCCATCTTATATGGGCAGATGTATTAGTGCTGATTAGATTGTAATTCTTTGAGTGTTTCCATGGAGATGCGACCCGCCCAACTGTGGGTGATGACTCTGATTGGATAGTTTCCATGGAGGTGTGGTGCCGTCCATTCAGCTTGGGCCTTGATAAGTTTACTAGAGCACTATATAAGCTCAGACAGAAGGAGTGAGCTTGCTACAGCCAAGAGGGACACTTTGAAGAACGCACAGGAGCTGAGAGAGGAGCTACAATACACAGCAACATTTTGGAGATGGCCTTTGAAAGCAGACTTTTGCTCCAGAGAAGCTAAGAGAGGAAAACCGCCCCAAAAGCCAACTAAAAGTGATATTTTTGAGGAGCTGTGGCTGAGAGAGAAACATCCTGGGAGAAAGCCATTTTGAAACCAGAACTCTGGAGCAGTCACCAGCCACGTGACTTCCCAGCTAACAGAGGTTTTCTGGATGCCATTGGCCATCCTCCAGTGAAGGTACCCAATTGTTAATGACTTACCTTGGACACTTTATGGCCTAAGACTGTAACTTTGTAACCAAATAAGCCCCCTTTATAAAAGCCCATCTAGTTCTGGTGTTTTGCGAAAAGGCAGCATTAGCAAACCGGAATACACACCTTCCGTCTAAAAATTCAATGTACACCTATTGATTATTTACTTCAGACTGAAGATGGGGTTTTCAAATAGAGGCCACTCCTCTCAGTAAGACTTTAAATGAGGCCACCTTCTTACCATGCTCAGCTCTCCCACAACCGTGGTGACACTATTCCTAATGAGGAGAGGGTGGTGGCACCTGATGATCAGCTGTCAGGATACTGACATTTTGTTATCCTGTGTTCTAGTTTGCTAATGCTGCCAGAATGCAAAACACCAGAAATGGATTGGCTTTTATAAAAGGGGGTTTATTTGGTTACAAAGTTACACT
The DNA here is from genome assembly GCF_015220235.1 of Choloepus didactylus. Taxonomy (NCBI): domain Eukaryota; kingdom Metazoa; phylum Chordata; class Mammalia; order Pilosa; family Megalonychidae; genus Choloepus; species Choloepus didactylus. Next base: position 144,189,461 of record NC_051334.1, read on the forward strand.
CTTAAGGCCATAATGTGTCCAGGGTAACACATCAACAATCGGGTACCTTCACTGGAGGATGGACAATGGTGTCCGGAAAACCTCTGTTAGCTGGGAAGGCACGTGGCTGGCGTATGCTCTGGAGTTCTGGTTTCAGAACGGCTTTCTCCCAGGACGTTCCTCTCTAGGCCACAGCTCCTCTTCAAAATGTCACTCTCAGTTGCTCTTGGGGCGTTTTGTCCTCTCTTAGCTTCTCCGGAGCAAAAGTCTGCTTTCAATGGCTGTCTTCAAACTGTCTCTCATCTGCAGCTCCTGTGCTTTCTTCAGTGTCCCTCTTGGCTGTAGCTCCTCTTCAAAATGTCACTCACAGCTGCACTGAGTTCCTTGTTTGTCAGTTCATTTATATGGCTCCAGTGATTCAATTTAGACCCACCCTGAATGGGTGGGGCAACACCTCCATGGAAACCATCCAATCAGAGTCATCACCCACAGTTGGGTGGGGCACATCTCCATGGAAACACTCAAAGAATTACAATCTAATCAACACTGATATGTCTTCCCACACAAGATTACATCAAAGATAATGGCGTTTTGGGGGACTTAGGCACAGCATTACCAGCACGGACCTGGTGCAATCCATCAGCTAGACCTGCAATCAAAAGCAAGAAAAAATACTAAAGAATATTAAAAAGGGGGAGGAGAAAGACAAAACCGTAAGCCTAGTCTAAAGCTTGGCACATATTTGATACTTCCTAAAGGGGAGTCAAAGGAAAGGGGTACAGTGTTAACGGTCCTAAGATATTTTAGCAATAAGAAAATGGCTTCTCCCAATGCAGTTTAAAAATCTCAATTGCATGTAGAGTTACATGTGTTTTTCCTATTTTACATTAACTGTTCAATACACTAAACCAATCCCTTTTTTCCCTCTGATTAAAGATTTGGTTTAAGAATGAGTGGGTAGCAGATCTGGCTAAGACTAGGGCAAATCAGGCCAAAGGGTAAAGGTTGAAACTGACTGTGTGTTAAAACTTCAATTTCCATGTGAAACCAAGGGAAGAGATGTTTATTTGGTGCAGGAGCTATATTTTCTAAACAGTATAACTTCTACAGTCAGTTTGTTTAAACACCACAATTTCATGGAACTTTGAATAGGAACTGAGATATGGTAAGTTTGTATAGGTTAGAGTGAAATAGTGACACATCCCAAAGTAATTTGGGCAGAGAATAAAAATATATATGCAGGGCCCCCCTGAGGAGCTGGGGGAAAATGTGGAAGTGTTGGACTTCCTCACCTGGACTGATGCTGATGTTCTCAGAAACATTGAGGACTGGTGGCTTGATGTGCCGCGCCCTCTATCATGGGACTTGCCCTTATGAAGCTCGTTACTGCAAAGGAGAGGCTAAACCTGCTTATAATTGTGCCTAAGAGTCTCCCCAAGTGCCTCTTTGTTGCTCAGATGTGGCCCTCTCTAACTAAGCCACGTCAGCAGGTGAACTCACTGTCCTCCCCCCCACGTGGGACCTGACTCCCAGGGGTGTAAATCTCCCTGGCTATGCAGGGTATGACTCCTGGGGATGAATGTGGACCTGGCATCATGGGATTGAGAACATCTTGACCAAAAGGGGGATGCGAAATGAAACGAAATAAAGTTTCATGGCTGAGAGATTCCAAATGGAGTCGAGAGATCACTCTGGTGGACATTCTCATGCACTATATAGATAACCCTTTTAAGGTTTTAATGTATTAGAATGCTAGAAGTAAATACCTGAAACTATCAAGCTCCAACCCAGTGGCCTGCAGTCTTGAAGACGATTGTATAATAATGTAGCTTACAAGGGGTGACAGTGTGATTGTGAAAACCCTGTGGATCACACTCCCTTTATCCAGTGTATGGATGGATGAGTAGAAAAATGGGGACAAAAACGGAATGAAAAATAGAGTGGGATGGGGGGATGATTTGGGTGCTCTTTTTCACTTTTATTTTTTATTCTTACTCTGATTCTTTCTGATGTAAGGAAAATGTTCAAAAATAGATTGGGATGATGAATCCACAACTATATGACGGTACTGTGAACAGTTGATTGTACACCAGGGATGATTGTATGGTATGTGAATATATTTCAATAAAACTGAACTTAATTTTTTTTTAAAAAAAGGTCCTACTTACAATGGGTTCACACCCACAGAAATGGATTAAATTTAAGAACATGTTTTTCTGGTGTACATATAGCTTCAAATCACCACTACTCCTAAACAATATAACTAGTTTTACTAGTTCTTGAACTTTATATAAATTGAATTTTGCTTAAAAAAAAAAAAGAATGATGGGGTCAAGTGGAGGTGAAAGAGGGCTTTAATTTTCAGAAATATGCCTCCTGTTGCCCTGGGCCACTCTATGAGCATAGTCTTAGATGGTCTCCATAATGCCATCCTTGCTCTGGTCCTGACCGGAGTTGGGTTTTTCTGGTGCAACTGCTGTCCTGGCCACCCAAGCCACCCATGCCTTGTGTGCCCTTTCCTTCATCACCCTTATCTCCTCATCTTTTGCCTCCTCCACTTTGCCCCCCTTTGGCCTGACCTCTTTGGCCTGGCATGGGCCCTGTTCCAGTTTGCTAATGCTGCTGGAATGCAAAACACCAGAGATGGATTGGCTTTTACAAAGGGGGTTTGTTTACAGTTACAGTCTTAAGGCCATAAAGTGTCCAAGGTAACACATCAACAATCAGGTACTTTCACTGGAGGGTGGCCAATGGTGTCTGGAAAACCTCTGTTAGCTGGGAAGGCATGTGGTCGGTGTCTGTTCCAAGTTCTGGTTTCAAAATGGCTTTCTCCCAGGACATTCTTCTCTAGGCTTCAACTCCTCAAAAATGTCACTCTTAGTTGCTCTTGGAGCAAGAGTCTGCTTTCAACGGCCGTCTCCAAAATGTCTCTGTAAACTGCAGTTCCTCTCTTAGCGCCTGTGCATTCTTCAAAGTGTCCCTCTTGGCTGTAGCAAGCTCGCTCCTTCTGTCTGAGCTTATACAGTGCTCTAGTAAACTAATCAAGGCCCATGCTGAATGTGCAGGGCCAGACCTCCACGGAAACTATCCAGAGTCATCACCCACAGTTGGATGGGGCCTATCTCCATGGAAACACTCAAAGAATTACAATCCAATCAACACTGATGTGTCTGCCCACACAAGATTACATCAAAGATAATGGTGTTTGGGGGGACATAATACATTCAAACTGGCACAGGCCCCTATTATTGGCAGTTCTCTCATGGTCCCCCTTTTCAAGGTACAGTCTCTATGACAGTTTTTCCAAAGTGTTTTTCTGCCAGATTCAAACTCTGTATAGCACATCATCAAGGACAGTTCACTAAACGCCTGCTAAGTGAATTGAATAGTCAGTGCACCATTTTTTGTAGGGCATATTTTTGTATTTTCAATAAAGATATGAATTCTCAGTATATTTGTTTGTGTGTGTCAAATAGGTCAGTAGGGCCTAGACGGTAATTGCTAAAGGAATGCCATGAAAACAGAATGGTGAGGAGGCCTCCTTTTAAGCGATAATACCCTTCAATTGATTGTACACCATGGATGATTATATGGTGTGTGAATATGTTTCTATAAAATTGCAGGGGAAAAAAAACAGAGGAATACAAGTGCTGAAGAAAACATGGAGAGAGGGATGTACCTATTCACTGTTGGTGGGGAAGCAGAATGGTGCAGCCCATCTTGAGGGCAGTGTGGCAGTTCCACAAGAAGCTAAGTATGGGGTTGCCATAAGATCCTGCAACCTTATTATTGGGTATATACTTGGAATAACTGAGAGCAGGGAATGAATAGACATTTGCACACTGGTGTTTATGGCAGCAGTATTCACAAATTGCAATGGATGGAGGTGGCCAAAGGGTACTCTGACTGATGAACAGAATGGTGAACTGTCGTGTATGCATACAATGGAATACTGAATGGTTGAAAGAAGGAATGAAGTTTTGAGGCATTCAACTGGATAAAAGGATCTGGAGGACAGCATTTTTGAGTGAAATAAGCCAGAAACAAAAAGACAAACATTATAATGCCTCACTAATATGGACTAACTATAATGTGAAAACTCTGAGAATTGAATCTGAGAGAACAGGTTATCAGAGGAATGCTTATTGTAAAGGTCCCTAGATTGTAAGCTCTTACAGCAGCCACATCTATTCCTGAGTTGTAATGGTTATCTCTAAATTCTGAGTTGCTGAGCTCTTTGTGTATAATCTCCTTGGTCCCTGAACTTTGAGAATCTGTGTGACATCTGAGACTCAGAGCTAGAGTTTGCAGCTATTAATGTAGTATTATCCTATACTGCAACTCTTAAAAAAGCTGAAAAAGAATTCAGACTTCAATTAGAGATATGAATGAAGCAGATCTGGTTAGGACTAAGGCAAATCAGACTGAAGGGTAAAGGACAATATTGACTGCATTTTAAAATCTCAACTTCTGTGTGAGACCAAAGGAAGAGATGTTTATTTGGTGCAAAATCTGTATTTCCTGTAGCACACTAAATAATATAACTTGTACAGTCAGTTTATTCAAACACCCTAATTCCATGGAACGTTGAATAGGGAATGAGATCTGGTAGGCTTCTACAGGTTAGTGCGAAACCCTGACACATCCCAAAGAAATTTGGGCAGAGAATAAAAATGTATTTGCAAAGCCCCCCCAGTGGGACTGGAGAAAAATGTGGATATATTAAACTTCCCTACCTGGGGAATTACTGATATTCTTACAGGCATTGGGAACTACCAATTTAGAAGGCTGAGCCCTCAGTCTTGGTTCTTGCCCTTATGAAGCTTGTTACTGCAAAGGAGAAGACAAGCCTACTTATAATTGTGCCTAAGTGTCTCCCCCAGAGACACTCTCTCTAAGCCCACTCGGCAGGTAAACTCACTTCCCTCCCCATTACATGGGACAGGACTCCCAGGGGTGAGCCTGGACCTGGCATCATGGGATTGAGAAAGTCTTTTTGACCAAAAGGGGGAAGAGAAATGAAACAAAATAAAGTTTCAGTGGCTGAGAGATTTCAAATGGAGTTGAGAGGTCAGTCTGGAGTTTATTTTTATGCATTATAAAGATATCCCTTTTTAGTTTTTACTGTATTGGAATAGCTAAAAGGAAATATCTAAAACTGCTGAAATGGAATCCAGTAGCCTTGATTTTTGAAGACAAACATATAACTATGTAGCTTACACGGTATGACTGTGATTGTGAAAATCTTGTGGCTCACACTCCTTTTATCCAGTGTATGGACAGATGGGTAGAAAAATGGGAACAAAAATTAAATGAATAATAGGGGAGATGGGGGGGCATGGGATATTTTGGGTGTTCTTTAGTTGTATTTTTACTCTTTTTTGGATTAATTAAAATGTTCAAAAATTGCTTGTGCTGATGAATGCACAACTATATGATGGTATAGGGAACACTTGATTGTATACTGTGGATAATTGTAGGGCATGTTAATATATCTCAATAAAACTGAATTGAAAAAAAAAAGAGGTAATACCCCTGAATTACCATGAGTAGGCCCTGCACATCATAGAAGTTTTCCCTGGGCCAATCATAGGTTTACATTGAACCCATACATTCTTCTCCTCTACCGGCTATAATCCTGCCTCACCCTCACCCTGCCCCACTAGGACCATACATATGTGCAAAATGGGGTGACAAGGGTCCATAGTGAGAGGAGGATGTTTCAAAGCAAAGCTGATTTCCCTAATCTCCATTTATGCTAAGGAACTCAGGCACAAACCCAGACACTAACAGAATCTTCCTAAGAGGCTACTCACAGGGCCTTATGGGAAGATGACACCAAATTCTCTTCACTCAAACAGAAAGTCATACCCATTAAACAATAACTCCCCATTCCCACTATTCTGCTTTCTGTCTCTATGAGTCTGCATATTAAGTATTTCCTATAAGGGAGCTCATGCAGTATTTGTCCTTTGGGGTATGACTTGTTTCACACAATGTGATGTTTTCAGGGTTCATCCCCATTGTGACATGTTCTGGCACTTCACTTCTTTTTATGGCTGAATAAAATTCCATCATATGGTTATACCAAAAAAAAAAAAAAAAAAAAAAACCCACGAAAAACAATTTCTGTTCACTGCCCTCTTTGTGTGGAAGTTAGAATAGGAGCCATTCTGGCCCAAAGGTCCTGCTGCTTCAAAAGAACACGAGATGAGTCTCCATCAAGGCCAGGAAGAGGCTTTCTCCCTTTTCTCCTCTCCTTCCCTCCCCCTACTCCAAGACCAGGAAAACATATTATTGTGAACTCAGAAGCAGAAAGTTGTGCCTTCAAATGTATTTTGTTGCCTTCAACATCCTTGAGAGAACCGTGGTTCCTAATGATTAAACACTGAAAGGAAACCTTTTGGTTTAATGCTACTCAAAGAAAGAACAACAGCAACAACAACAACAACAAAACATGATCCCCTGAAGCAATGTTCCAGAGTAGTCACTCACTGAAAAAAAAACACAAGAGTCTTACCTTGACTTTGCTCATGCTGCTTTTCTCACATGATAATTTCAGGCTAGGAAAAACAAAAACAAAAACAAAATTGAAGTGTGATGAGAACTGAGGAATGATTGCTAAATGTTTTTAGGCATAGAAATGCTATTGTGGTTAAGACTTAAATAAAAAGGCCTATCTATTAGACAAACATGCTGAATTGCTTATGGATGAAATATCTGGGATTGGTTTCAAAATAATTGGAGGTGGTGGTGATTGCCCAGGAGTTGATAATTGTTCAAGCTAGGTGATCAGTGCATGGATCAATCATTACACTATTCTCTGTACTTTTATATACATTTGACCTTTTCCATTATAAAAGTTAAAGAAAAAAACTAATGATCTACATTTCTTTTTTTTTCCTTTTCCTTGGCTTTCTTTGCTCTCTTTTTTGGTATCTTCACCTGTAAATCAAAACACATTATAATTGAAAATGAAGTTTTAAAATTCTAAAACTCCAATACCTTTGAGTAGATAAATATGTTTTTGCCTTCCCATTTGTTGTTACAGAGAATTTAATTCATTCAAACATTTATTGCTATTTATTGCTATTGCTAAGCATTGGGGACAAAGAAATTGAAGTCATACTAGGTATTAGATGATGTGGTGATTTGAGAGTGTAAGTAACCCAGAAAATCATGTTTTCCTGTGGGTCTAAGTCTATTGTAAGTAGGAGCTTTTGATGAGGTTATTTCAGTTAAGGTGTGGCCCAGGGTGGGTCTTAATCCTCTTACTGGAGTCCTTTTATAAATGGGATGAATACAGAAAGAGAGAAGAAGGGAGAGGGAGAGAGAGAGGAAGGGAGGGAGGGAGGGAGAGGGAGAGAGAGAGGGAGAGAGAGAGAGTGAGAGAGAGAGAGTGCCATGCAAGCAAGAAGCTGAAAGCAATGAAACACGGAAGAGAAGGGAGAGACCAGCAGATGCTGCCATGTGCTTTGCATGCAACAGAGGAGGGAGGGAGGGAGGGAGAGGGAGAGAGAGAGGGAGAGAGAGAGAGTGAGAGAGAGAGAGTGAGAGAGAGAGAGTGCCATGCAAGCAAGAAGCTGAAAGCAATGAAACACGGAAGAGAAGGGAGAGACCAGCAGATGCTGCCATGTGCTTTGCATGCAACAGAGGAGCCGAGTTTCTCTGGCAGCTGGTCTTCAGGAAGAAAGTACTGCCTTGATGATGCCTTGATTTGGACATTTTCTTGGCCTCAAAACTGTAAGCAAATAAACTCCCATTGTTTAAACCCATCCCATTTCATGGTATTTTCTTTAAGCAGCCCAGGAAACTAAAACAGATGATATAGGGGATTATTAACTTACTGGATGAAATAATAATATTGTAGTTAATTAGGAAAATGTCCTTTCATTTAGAGATGCATACAAAAATATTAAGGGTTGAAATGTGATATTTGTAATTTACTTTAAATACCTCAGCAAAAAAACCCATATTTGAAACAAATATGTCAAAATGCTAACAACTGTTAAATCTAGGGAATAAGTAAATGATATTAATTATACTATTCTCTTTACTTTTCTGAATGTTTGTAGTGTTTCATAATGACAAAAAAAAAAACCTTTGTTTGGGGCATGTTGGGGAGGGGGGTTGCTTCCTAGGAGTTCAGTTTAATGAAGGAGGCAGATAAATAACGAGATAAATAGATAAATTTGAATCCTAACCGCATAACCTTGGGTGTGATACTTATAACCTGCTCTGTGCCTCCACTTCCTCATCTCTAAGATGCATCCTACTACGCATATAATGAATATAAAGCACATAGCACAGGGCCTGGCACAAAGTCGGTGAGCGCTCAAAAAATCGTGAGTATTATGACTGTGTTTAAGAACTTTCTTCTAAAATAAGTTTTCAGAAGTAAAATTAGTTTTGAAACAAGGCTTGTGAATGATGTTGGCTTTCTTACCACTAGAGTCTGTTTCAGAGTCAGAGTCACTGTCACTATTGTCAGAATACTTCTTGTGTTTTCTTTTGGATGATTTTTCCTTTCTCCTTTTCTTGGACTTTTCTTTTGAATGACTAGACTTCTTTTTTCTCTTCTACATAAAATACCAAAAATGCAACATCTAAAGAAGTATCTCTGAGTAGAAGTGTTATTGTATTTGAAAAACTAAAAAGGAATGGATGATAGGCAGCTTGGCTAAAAACAAAGTCTAATGTTCTATTTATAAACCTATTTAACTTCTCAATAAAAATGCTCTAAATTCTGAAGTAGAAGCTGAAGTAGTGCTTTTTCTCTGGCTCTTCATCCTCTACTGGTGTATGCTCATAAGAATTAAATTTAAAGAAAATGGTTTTAAGAGCTATAAAATGGTGAAATATGGACAACAGAATATAAAAATATGGATTTAAAATCTTTCAGGAAGGACACTGATTATCCCAGAACCATTATAAGCAAGCACGGAAATACCTTTCTAAGAGTGCAGTTTGAGGGTCTACAACCTCATAACAGTGTAATAGTCACTTACTTTTGCATAAAGAGTTTGTTTATAAAGCATTATATTCACATGGAAAGCATCATGGAGGAATTATATTTTCAGAAGAAACCACAGGGCAAAAAGTAGGGAAACAGGAATGATAAGGAAAGGTAAAAGAAACGATGTAAGAAGATTGGAAGAATGTAAAGGACATATGGTAGAGCAGCAACTGTTCTGTCTCCCCAGAACCAGAAGAACCTAAATAATTTCATTGTTATAGAGAATTCTGAAAATGTATATTATTATAATTCTATAATAGTTTAGAAAGGGAGTTTCTATATCATACAATCTCTTCCTCTGAAGATCACATCTGGAATAATTTAAGTATTGCCTAGAAAATTATTTTTAGTGTTCCTTCCAACTCTAATTATATGAGTTCAGGTTCTTGGAGCATTTTCCAATTGTGTCTATAAAAACAAGTTTCAGAAAATAATGCTTTATCACTCTGTCACAAATTACAGGTTTACCTGTCAAGCACTTTGTCTCAATTCAATCTAAAGTAGACCCAGAGTGACAGTGTGATTGTGAAGACCTTGTGGATCACACCCCCTTTATCTAGTGTATGGATGAGTGGAGGAATGGGGATAAAAACTAAAGGACAAATGGGGTGGGATGGGGGATGATTTGGGTGTTCTTTTTTCACTTTTATTTTTTATTCTTTTTCTGGTTCTTTCTGATGTAAGGAAAATGTTCAGAGATAGATTGTGGTGATGAACGCATAACTATGTTATCATACTGTGGACAGTGGATTGTATATCATGGATGATTGTATGGTGTGTGAATGTATTTCAATAAAACTGAATTTAATTAAAAAAAAAAAAGAAAAAAAAAAGAAAGCACCAGAAAAAAAAAAAAAAAAAAAAACAACAACAACAACAACAAAACCATCAAACTCTAAAGGAAGGACACTGTATAAAATAACTGACCAGTACTCTCAAAAAGCCTCAAGATCATGTACTACTGTTAGTTTCTTAGTTTTGAACAAACGAACTACCATGATTATGTAAGATGTTGCCATAAAGGAAGCTGGGTGAAGGACATACAGAAACTCTCTGTATTAACTATGCAACATTTTTTCAAATCTGAAATTATTTCAAAATAAAAAGATATGAAAAAAATAAAAAAAATAAAAATAAAAAAAAATAAAGTAGACCCAGAAATAGAGGAGAGAGAAGAAACTTATGAAAAGCACCAAAAAGAAAGGAAATAAGAAAAAAGAAAACAGCACTAAGTCTTCAGATAGTATTGGTTATAGGAAGATTAAATACACAAAACAGAACTGTATATACACTTTTTTTTTTATTAAATTCAGTTTTATTGAAATACATTCACACACCATACAATCATCCATGGTATACAATCCACTGTCCACAGTATGATAACATAGTTATGCTTTCGTCACCACAATTGTATATTCACTTTTAAACATCTCTTTGTAATACTAATATCTGAAATGCAATCTGCTACTGGGTTAGGTTAAAAAAAAAATTCACAACAATAATATGTACTGTGATGGTTTGAAACTGTATGTACCCCAGAAAAATATGTTCTTAAGGTTAATCCATTTCATGGGTGTGGACCCATTGTAAGTAGGATCTTTTGGTGAGGCTACTTAAGTTAAGATGTGACCCACCTCATTCAGGGTGGTTCTTAATCCTCTTCCTGGAGTCCTTTATGAGAGAATGAAATTCAGACAGAGAGAGATAGCCACAGAAGCAAGAAACTGAAAGCAGGGAAACCCGGAAGAGAAGGGAGAGGCCAAGCAGATGCTGCCATGTGCCTTGCCATGTGACAGAGGAATCCAGGATTGCTGACAGCCAGTCTTAAGGAAGAAAGGATAGACTTGATGATGCCTTGATTTGGACATTTTCATGGCATCAAAACTGTAAGCTTGTAACCTAATAAATTCCCATTGTTAAAAACCAATGCATTTCATGGTATCTGCTTTGAGCAGTTTAGCAAACTGTTCTAGTTTTCTAATGCTGCCACAATGCAAAACACCAGAAATGGATTGGCTTTTATAAAAGGGGGTTTATTTGGTTACAAAGTTACAGTCTTAAGGCCATAAAGTGTCCAAGTTAACACATCAGCAATCGGGTACCTTCACTGGAGGATGACCAATGGTGTCCGGAAAACCTCTGTTAGCTGGGAAGGCATGTGGCTGGCATCTGCTCCTGAGTTCTGGTATCAAAATGGCTTTCTCCCAGGATGTTCCTCTCTAGGCTTCAGCTTCTCTCCAAAACGGCACTCTCAGTTGCTCTTGGGGCGTTTGTCCTCTCTTAGCTTCTCCGGAGCAAAAGTCTGCTTTCAAAAGCCATCTCTAAAATGTCTTTGTAAACTGCAGTTCCCTCTCTCAGCTCCTGTGCATTCTTCAAAGTGTCCCTCTTGGCTGTAGCTCCTTTTCAAAATGTCACTCTCAGCTGCACTGAGTTCCTTCTGTTTGTCAGCTCATTTATATGGCTCCAGTGATTTAATTTAGACCCATCCTGAATGGGTGGGGTAACACCTCCATGGAAATTATCCAATCAGAGTCATCACCCACAGTTGGGTGGGGCGCATCTCCATGGAAACACTCAAAGAATTACAATCTAATCAACACTGATACGTCTGCCCACGCAAGATTACTTCAAAGATAATAGCGTTTTGGGGGATATAATACATTCAAACTGGCACACAAACTAAAACATGCATTATTTGTTTTAACTTGGAACCCTTCTATAAATAGGAAATTAACACCCCATGAACCAAAATTTAAAGTGAACAATTAGCATGCCAAAATCAACTAGCAACATGTTTTAATCCTTAGGAATGTTTCATGTTTTTCAATTTAAAGTTTTAGAAAAGCATAAAAGAAGAGAAAGAGGGAAAATGTGAAATGTACTTAAAATTCTTCATTTAGTTAATAACAAAAAAATGAAGACATACTCCAGATTTAAACAAGTGTTATAATGTATTAAAAGAATATTTTTAACTACTTACCCTGGTTCAGGATTTTCTGAAGAAAATCGACATACTTCAGGAGCTCCCAATTCTCCAATTCTGTCTGCCTCAATTAATCTCATAAAAGATATAGGCCTGTCAATTATAAATCAATAAGAGTGTTCTGTTTCCTAAATATACACTCAAATTAAACAGGAGTCCAGTTATAGTCCTATTTTCACTGTTTGTTTTAAACTTAGATTAATAAAACTTTGGAGACACGGTAAACTCAACATTTAGGATTTGATGTTCTGATAGTACATGTCAAATGATATAGACAACAAATAGCCTGATCAGCAGAGCCTAAAATACAGTCTGGGAGGGTGTCCAGTACATCCTTTCTCCTGCATGCATGACATAGGTCCTAATTATTGCTCATCTCATCTTCTGCGATACATGACAGTAACCGATTTACATTTGGAAATAATCCCATTTGTTTATACACATTTATGAAAGGAAAGTGAAGTCTGTCCCAATTTGGTTAAAACTTCAGTTTTTATAAACTCAGGAATTAAAAAGGATAATAAAAATGAAGCATTATAAAAAGTAAAAAATAAAGGGAGCTCTGAAAATGAAAGAAAAGTTCTATGTGACAAAAGTTATATTAATTGAGATTCAGTTTTTCCCTCTGTTTTCCTTTTTTTAGAAAAGCAGTACATTGTCTATGTGCTCTTTGGAAGGCAGTACATTTTTGTTTTGCTTTGTTTTATTGTAATGTTTGTGATTTCTTCTGTGTTAATTTTTCCTGTTATTCATAAACGGAAAAACAAAAACACTAAGGGGGGGAGAGGCGGGGCAAGATGGCAGACTGGTGAGCTGTATGTTTTAGTTACTCCTCCAGGAAAGTAGGTAGAAAGCCAGGAACTGCGTGGACTGGACACCACAGAGCAATCTGACTTTGGGCATACTTCATACAACACTCATGAAAACGTGGAACTGCTGAGATCAGCGAAATCTGTGAGTTTTTGCTGCCAGGGGACCTGCGCCCCTCCCTGCCAGGCTCAGTCCCGTGGGAGGAGGGGCTGTCAGCTCTGGGAAGGAGAAGGGAGAACTGCAGTGGCAGCCCTTATCGGAATCTCATTCTACTGATCCAAACTCCAACCATAGATAGACTGAGACCAGACACCAGAGAATCTGAGAGCAGCCAGCCCAGCAGAGAGGAGACAGGCATAGAGAAAAAAAAAACAACACGAAAAACTCCAAAATAAAAGCGGAGGATTTTTGGAGTTCTGGTGAACATAGAAAGGGGAAGGGCCCTGAGGCGCATATGCAAATCCCGAAGAAAAGCTGATCTCTCTGCCCTGTGGACCTTTCCTTAATGGCCCTGGTTGCCTTGTCTCTTAGCATTTCAATAAACCATTAGATCTCTGAGGAGGGCCCCTTTTTTTTTTTTTTTTAAACCCCTTTTCTTTTTCTAAAACAATTACTCTAAGAAGCCCAATACAGAAAGCTTCAAAGACTTGCTATTTGGGCAGGTCAAGTCAAGAGCAGAACTAGGAGAGCTCTGAGACAAAACGCAATAATCCAGTGGCTGAGAAAATTCACTAAACACCACAACTTCCCAAGAAAAGGGGGGTGTCCGCTCACAGCCATCATCCTGGTGGACAGGAAACACTCCTGCCCATCGCCAGCCCCATAGCCCAGAACTGCCCCAGACAACCCAGTGCGACGGAAGTGCTTCAAATAACAGGCACACACCACAAAACTGGGCGTGGACATTAGCCTTCCCTGCAACCTCAGCTGATTGTCCCAGAGTTGGGAAGGTAGAGCAGTGTGAATTAACAAAGCCCCATTCAGCCATCATTTCAGCAGACTGGGAGCCTCCCTACACAGCCCAGCAGCCCAGAACTGCCCTGGGGGGACGGCACTCACCTGTGACATAGCACAGTCATCCCTCAACAGAGGACCCGGGGTGCACGGCCTGGAAGAGGGGCCCACTTGCAAGTCTCAGGAGCCATACGCCAATACCAAGGACTTGTGGGTCAGTGGCAGAGACAAACTGTGGCAGGACTGAACTGAAGGATTAAACTATTGCAGCAGCTTTAAAACTCTAGGATCACCAGGGAGATTTGATTGTTAGAGCCACCCCCCCTCCCTGACTGCCCAGAAACACGCCCCATACACAGGGCAGGCAACACCAACTACACACGCAAGCTTGGTACACCAATTGGACCCCACAAGACTCACTCCCCCACTCACCAAAAAGGCTAAGCAGGGGAGAACTGGCTTGTGGAGAACAGGTGGCTCGTGGACGCCACCTGCTGGTTAGTTAGAGAAAGTGTACTCCACAAAGCTGTAGATCTGATAAATTAGAGATAAGGACTTCAATTGGTCTACAAATCCTAAAAGAACCCTATCAAGTTCAGCAAATGCCACGAGGCCAAAAACAACAGAAAATTATAAAGCATATGAAAAAAACAGGCGATATGGATAACCCAAGCCCAAGCACCCAAATCAAAAGATCAGAAGAGACACAGCACCTAGAGCAGCTACTCAAAGAACTAAAGATGAACAATGAGACCATAGTACGGGAGACAAAGGAAATCAAGAAGACCCTAGAAGAGCATAAAGAAGACATTGCAAGACTAAATAAAAAAATGGATGATCTTATGGAAATTAAAGAAACTGTTGACCAAATTAAAAAGATTCTGGACACTCATAGTACAAGACTAGAGGAAGTTGAACAACGAATCAGTGACCTCGAAGATGACAGAATGGAAAATGAAAGCATAAAAGAAAGAATGGGGAAAAAAATTGAAAAAATCGAAATGGACCTCAGGGATATGATAGATAATATGAAACGTCCAAATATAAGACTCATTGGTGTCCCAGAAGGGGAAGAAAAGGGTAAAGGTCTAGGAAGAGTATTCAAAGAAATTGTTGGGGAAAACTTCCCAAATCTTCTAAACAACATAAATACACAAATCATAAATGCTCAGCGAACCCCAAAAAGAATAAATCCAAATAAACTCACTCCGAGACATATACTGATCACACTGTCAAACACAGAAGACAAGGAGCAAGTTCTGAAAGCAGCAAGAGAAAAGCAATTCACCACATACAAAGGAAACAGCATAAGACTAAGTAGTGACTACTCAGCAGCCACCATGGAGGCAAGAAGGCAGTGGCACGATATATTTAAAATTCTGAGTGAGAAAAATATCCAGCCAAGAATACTTTATCCAGCAAAGCTCTCCTTCAAATTTGAGGGAGAGCTTAAATTTTTCACAGACAAACAAATGCTGAGAGAATTTGCTAACAAGAGACCTGCCCTACTGGAGATACTAAAGGGAGCCCTACAGACAGAGAAACACATCAATATGTTGCATACAAGAGACTCATCTTACACACAGGGAAACAAAGAAACTGAAAGTGAAAGGATGGAAAAAATATTTCATGCAAGCTACAGCCAAAAGAAAGCAGGTGTAGCAATATTAATCTCAGATAAAATAGACTTCAAATGCAGGGATGTTTTGAGAGACAAAGAAGGCCACTACATACTAATAAAAGGGGCAATTCAGCAAGAAGAAATAACAATCGTAAATGTCTATGCACCCAATCAAGGTGCCACAAAATACATGAGAGAAACACTGGAAAAACTAAAGGAAGCAATTGATGTTTCCACAATAATTGTGGGAGACTTCAACACATCACACTCTCCTATAGATAGATCAACCAGACAGAAGACCAATAAGGAAATTGAAAACCTAAACAACCTGATAAATGAATTAGATTTAACAGACATATACAGGACATTACATCCCAAATCACCAGGATACACATACTTTTCTAGTGCTCATGGAACTTTCTCCAGAATAGATCATATGCTGGGACATAAAACAAGCCTCAATAAATTTAAAAAGATTGAAATTATTCAAAGCACATTCTCTGACCACAATGGAATACAATTAGAAGTCAATAACCATCAGAGACTTAGAAAATTCACAAATACCTGGAGGTTAAACAACACACTCCTAAACAATCAGTGGGTTAAAGAAGAAATAGCAAGAGAAATTGCTAAATATATAGAGACGAATGAAAATGAGAACACAACATACCAAAACTTATGGGATGCAGCAAAAGCAGTGCTAAGGGGGAAATTTATGGCACTAAACGCATATATTAAAAAGGAAGAAAGAGCCAAAATCAAAGAATTAATGGATCAACTGAAGAAGCTAGAAAATGAACAGCAAACCAATCCTAAACCAAGTAGAAGAAAAGAAATAACAAGGATTAAAGCAGAAATAAATGACATAGAGAACAAAAAAACAATAGGATAAATATCACCAAAAGTTGGTTCTTTGAGAAGATCAACAAGATTGACAAGCCCCTAGCTAGACTGACAAAATCAAAAAGAGAGAAGACCCATATAAACAAAATAATGAATGAAAAAGGTGACATAACTGCAGATCCTGAAGAAATTAAAAAAATTATAAGAGGATACTATGAACAACTGTATGGCAACAAACTGGATAATGTAGAGGAAATGGACAATTTCCTGGAAACATATGAACAACCTAAACTGACCAGAGAAGAAATAGAAGACCTCAACCAACCCATCACAAGCAAAGAGATCCAATCAGTCATCAAAAATCTTCCCACAAATAAATGCCCAGGGCCAGATGGCTTCACAGGGGAATTCTACCAAACTTTCCAGAAAGAACTGACACCAATCTTACTCAAACTCTTTCAAAACATTGAAGAAAATGGAACACTACCTAACTCATTTTATGAAGCTAACATCAATCTAATACCAAAACCAGGCAAAGATGCTACAAAAAAGGAAAACTACCGGCCAATCTCCCTAATGAATATAGATGCAAAAATCCTCAACAAAATACTTGCAAATCGAATTCAAAGACACATTAAAAAAATCATACACCATGACCAAGTGGGGTTTATTCCAGGCATGCAAGGATGGTTCAACATAAGAAAATCAATCAATGTATTAAAACACATTAACAAGTCAAAAGGGAAAAATCAATTGATCATCTCAATAGATGCTGAAAAAGCATTTGACAAAATCCAACATCCCTTTTTGATAAAAACACTTCAAAAGGTAGGAATTGAAGGAAACTTCCTCAACATGATAAAGAGCATATATGAAAAACCCACAGCCAGCATAGTACTCAATGGTGAGAGACTGAAAGCCTTCCCTCTAAGATCAGGAACAAGACAAGGATGCCCGCTGTCACCACTGTTATTCAACATTGTGCTGGAAGTGCTAGCCAGGGCAATCCGGCAAGAGAAAGAAATAAAAGGCATCCAAATTGGAAAAGAAGAAGTAAAACTGTCATTGTTTGCAGATGATATGATCTTATATCTAGAAAACCCTGAGAAATCGACGATACACCTACTAGAGCTAATAAACAAATTTAGCAAAGTAGCGGGATACAAGGTTAATGCACATAAGTCAGTAATGTTTCTATATGCTAGAAATGAACAAACTGAAGAGACACTCAAGAAAAAGATACCATTTTCAATAGCAACTAAAAAAATCAAGTACCTAGGAATAAACTTAACCAAAGATGTAAAAGACCTATACAAAGAAAACTACATAACTCTACTAAAAGAAATAGAAGGGGACCTTAAAAGATGGAAAAATATTCCATGTTCATGGATAGGAAGGCTAAATGTCATTAAGATGTCAATTCTACCCAAACTCATCTACAGATTCAATGCAATCCCAATCAAAATTCCAACAACCTACTTTGCAGACTTGGAAAAAGCTAGTTATCAAATTTATTTGGAAAGGGAAGATGCCTCGAATTGCTAAAGACACTCTAAAAAAGAAAAACGAAGTGGGAGG
The DNA here is from genome assembly GCF_015220235.1 of Choloepus didactylus. NCBI lineage: Eukaryota > Metazoa > Chordata > Mammalia > Pilosa > Megalonychidae > Choloepus > Choloepus didactylus. The sequence goes on from NC_051334.1 coordinate 144,207,245, forward strand.
ACTTACACTCCCTGACTTTGAAGCTTATTATAAAGCCACAGTTGCCAAAACAGCATGGTACTGGCACAAAGATAGACATATAGATCAATGGAATCGAATTGAGAATTCAGAGATAGACCCTCAGATCTATGGCCGACTGATCTTTGATAAGGCCCCCAAAGTCACTGAACTGAGCCATAATGGTCTTTTCAACAAATGGGGCTGGGAGAGTTGGATATCCATATCCAAAAGAATGAAAGAGGACCCCTACCTCACACCCTACACAAAAATTAACTCAAAATGGACCAAAGATCTCAATATAAAAGAAAGTACCATAAAACTCCTAGAAGATAATGTAGGAAAACATCTTCAAGACCTTGTATTAGGAGGCCACTTCCTAGACTTTACACCCAAAGCACAAGCAACAAAAGAGAAAATAGATAAATGGGAACTCCTCAAGCTTAGAAGTTTCTGCACCTCAAAGGAATTTCTCAAAAAGGTAAAGAGGCAGCCAACTCAATGGGAAAAAATTTTTGGAAACCATGTATCTGACAAAAGACTGATATCTTGCATATACAAAGAAATCCTACAACTCAATGACAATAGTACAGACAGCCCAATTATAAAATGGGCAAAAGATATGAAAAGACAGTTCTCTGAAGAGGAAATACAAATGGCCAAGAAACACATGAAAAAATGTTCAGCTTCACTAGCTATTAGAGAGATGCAAATTAAGACCACAATGAGATACCATCTAACACCGGTTAGAATGGCTGCCATTAAACAAACAGGAAACTACAAATGCTGGAGGGGATGTGGAGAAATTGGAACTCTTATTCATTGTTGGTGGGACTGTATAATGGTTCAGCCACTCTGGAAGTCAGTCTGGCAGTTCCTTAGAAAACTAGATATAGAGCTACCATTCGATCCAGCGATTGCACTTCTCGGTATATACCCGGAAGATCGGAAAGCAGTGACACGAACAGATATCTGCACGCCAATGTTCATAGCAGCATTATTCACAATTGCCAAGAGATGGAAACAACCCAAATGTCCTTCAACAGATGAGTGGATAAATAAAATGTGGTATATACACACGATGGAATACTACGCGGCAGTAAGAAGGAACGATCTGGTGAAACATATGACAACATGGATGAACCTTGAAGACATAATGCTGAGCGAAATAAGCCAGGCACAAAAAGAGAAATATTATATGCTACCACTAATGTGAACTTTGAAAAATGTAAAACAAATGGTTTATAATGTAGAATGTAGGGGAACTAGCAGTAGAGAGCAATTAAGGAAGGGGGAACAATAATCCAAGAAGAACAGATAAGCTATTTAACGTTCTGGGGATGCCCAGAAATGACTATGGTCTGTTAATTTCTGATGGATGTAGTAGGAACAAGTTCACTGAAATGTTGCTATATTATGTAACTTTCTTCGGGTAAAGTAGGAACATGTTGGAAGTTAAGCAGTTATCTTAGGTTAGGTGTCTTTTTCTTACTCCCTTGCTATGGTCTCTTTGAAATGTTTTTTTATTGTATGTTTGTTTTCTTTTTAACTTTTTTTTTCATACAGTTGATTTGAAAAAAGAAGGGAAAGTTAAAAAAAAAAAAAAAAGAAAAGAAAAAAGACAAACAAGGAAAAAAAAAAACAAAAGATGTAGTGCCCCCTTGAGGAGCCTGTGGAGAATGCAGGGGTATTCGCCTACCCCACCTCCATGGTTGCTAACATGACCACAGACATAGGGGACTGGTGGTTTGATGGGTTCAGCCCTCTACCATAAGTTTTACCCTTGGGAAGACGGCTGCTGCAAAGGAGAGGCTAGGCCTCCCGGTATTTGTGCCTAAGAGTCTCCTCCTGAATGCCTCTTTGTTGCTCAGATGTGGCCCTCTCTCTCTGGCTAAGCCAACTTGAAAGGTGAAATCACTGCCCTCCCCCCTACGTGGGATCAGACACCCAGGGAAGTGAATCTCCCTGGCAACGTGGAATATGACTCCCGGGGAGGAATGTAGACCCGGCATCGTGGGATGGAGAACATCTTCTTGACCAAAAGGGGGATGTGAAAGGAAATGAAATAAGCTTCAGTGGCAGAGAGATTCCAAAACGAGCCGAGAGATCACTCTGGTGGGCACTCTTACGCACACTTTAGACAACCTTTTTTAGGTTCTAAAGAATTGGGGTAGCTGGTGGTGGATACCTGAAACTATTAAACTACAACCCAGAACCCATGAATCTCGAAGACAGTTGTATAAAAATGTAGCTTATGAGGGGTGACAGTGGGATTGGGAATGCCATAAGGACCAAACTCCACTTTGTCTAGTTTATGGATGGATGTGTAGAAAAGTAGGGGAAGACAAACAAACAGACAAAGGTACCTAGTGTTCTTTTTTACTTCAATTGCTCTTTTTCACTCTAATTATTATTCTTGTTATTTTTGTGTGTGTGCTAATGAAGGTGTCAGGGATTGATTTAGGTGATGAATGTACAACTATGTAATGGTACTGTAAACAATCGAAAGTACAATTTGTTTTGTATGACTGCGTGGTATGTGAATATATCTCAATAAAATGATGATTTAAAAAAAAAAAAAAAAAAAAAAAAAGAAAGTACCATAAAACTCCTAGAAGATAATGTAGGAAAACATCTTCAAGACCTTGTATTAGGCGGCCACTTCCTAGACTTTACACCCAAAGCACAAGCAACAAAAGAGAAAATAGATAAATGGGAACTCCTCAAGCTTAGAAGTTTCTGCACCTCAAAGGAATTTCTCAAAAAGGTAAAGAGGCAGCCAACTCAATGGGAAAAAATTTTTGGAAACCATGTATCTGACAAAAGACTGATATCTTGCATATATAAAGAAATCCTACAACTCAATGACAATAGTACAGACAGCCCAATTATAAAATGGGCAAAAGATATGAAAAGACAGTTCTCTGAAGAGGAAACACAAATGGCCAAGAAACACATGAAAAAATGTTCAGCTTCACTAGCTATTAGAGAGATGCAAATTAAGACCACAGTGAGATACCATCTAACACAGGTTAGAATGGCTGCCATTAAACAAACAGGAAACTACAAATGCTGGAGGGGATGTGGTGAAATTGGAACTCTTATTCACTGTTGGTGGGACTGTATAATGGTTCAGCCACTCTGGAAGTCAGTCTGGCAGTTCCTTAGAAAACTAGATATAGAGCTACCATTCGATCCAGCGATTGCACTTCTCGGTATATACCCGGAAGATCGGAAAGCAGTGACACGAACAGATATCTGCACGCCAATGTTCATAGCAGCATTATTCACAATTGCCAAGAGATGGAAACAACCCAAATGTCCTTCAACAGATGAGTGGATAAATAAAATGTGGTATATACACACGATGGAATACTACGCGGCAGTAAGAAGGAACGATCTGGTGAAACATATGACAACATGGATGAACCTTGAAGACATAATGCTGAGCGAAATAAGCCAGGCACAAAAAGAGAAATATTATATGCTACCACTAATGTGAACTTTGAAAAATGTAAAACAAATGGTTTATAATGTAGAATGTAGGGGAACTAGCAGTAGAGAGCAATTAAGGAAGGGGGAACAATAATCCAGGAAGAACAGATAAGCTATTTAACGTTCTGGGGATGCCCAGAAATGACTATGGTCTGTTAATTTCTGATGGTTGTAGTAGGAACAAGTTCACTGAAATGTTGCTATATTATGTAACTTTCTTGGGGTAAAGTAGGAACATGTTGGAAGTTAAGCAGTTATCTTAGGTTAGTTGTCTTTTTCTTACTCCCTTGCTATGGTCTCTTTGAAATGCTCTTTTATTGTATGTTTGTTTTCTTTTTAACTTTTTTTTCATACAGGTGATTTGAAAAAAGAAGGGAAAGTTAAAAAAAAAAAAAAAAAAAAAAAAAAAGAAAAAAGACAAACAAGGGGAAAAAAAAAAAAAAAAAGATGTAGTGCCCCCTTGAGGAGCCTGTGGAGAATGCAGGGGTATTCGCCTACCCCACCTCCATGGTTGCTAACATGACCACAGACATAGGGGACTGGTGGTTTGATGGGTTGAGCCCTCTACCATAAGTTTTACCCTTGGGAAGACGGTTGCTGCAAAGGAGAGGCTAGGCCTCCCTGTATTTGTGCCTAAGAGTCTCCTCCTGAATGCCTCTTTGTTGCTCAGATGTGGCCATCTCTCTCTGGCTAAGCCAACTTGAAAGGTGAAATCACTGCCCTCCCCCCTACGTGGGATCAGACACCCAGGGAAGTGAATCTCCCTGGCAACGTGGAATATGACTCCCAGGGAGGAATGTAGACCTGGCACCGTGGGACGGAGAACATCTTCTTGACCAAAAGGGGGATGTGAAAGGAAATGAAATAAGCTTCAGTGGCAGAGAGATTCCAAAAGGAGCCGAGAGGTCACTCTGGTGGGCACTCTTATGCACACTTTAGACAACCCTTTTTAGGTTCTAAAGAATTGGGGTAGCTGGTGGTGGATACCTGAAACTATCAAACTACAACCCAGAACCCATGAATCTCGAAGACAGTTGTATAAAAATGTAGCTTATGAGGGGTGACAATGGGATTGGGAAAGCCATAAGGACCAAACACCACTTTGTCTAGTTTATGGATGGATGTGTAGAAAAGTAGGGGAAGGAAACAAACAGACAAAGGTACCCAGTGTTCTTTTTTACTTCAATTGCTCTTTTTCACTCTAATTATTATTCTTGTTATTTTTGTGTGTGTGCTAATGAAGGTGTCAGGGATTGATTTAGGTGATGAATGTACAACTATGTAATGGTACTGTAAACAATCGAAAGTACAATTTGTTTTGTATGACTGCGTGGTATGTGAATATATCTCAATAAAATGATGATTTAAAAAAAAAAAAAAAAAAAAAAAAAGAAGGGAAAGTTAAAAAAAAAAAAAGAAAGAAAGAAAAACAAGGAAAAAAAAAAGATGTAGTGCTCCCTTGAGGAGCCTGTGGAGAATCCAGGGGTATTCGCCTACCCCACCTCCATGGTTGCTAACATGACCACAGACATAGGGGACTGGTGGTTTGATGGGTTGAGCCCTCTACCACAGGTTTTACCCTTGGGAAGACGGTTGCTGCAAAGGAGAGGCTAGGCCTCCCTATGGTTGTGTCTAAGAGCCTCCTCCCGAATGCCTCTTTGTTGCTCAGATGTGGCCCTGTCCCTCTAGCTAAGCCAACTTGAAAGGTGAAATCACTGCCCTCCCCCCTACGTGGGATCAGACACCCAGGGGAGTGAATCTCCCTGGCAACATGGAATATGACTCCCGGCGAGATATCTAGACCTGGCATCTTGGGACGGAGAACATCTTCTTGACCAAAAGGGGGATGTGAATGGAAATGAAATAAGCTTCAGTGGCAGAGAGATTCCAAAAGGAGCCGAGAGGTCACTCTGGTGGGCACACTTATGCACACTTTAGACAACCCTTTTTAGGTTCTAAAGAATTGGGGTAGCTGGTGGTGGATACCTGAAACTATCAAACTACAACCCAGAACCCATGAATCTCGAAGACAGTTGTATAAAAATGTAGCTTATGAGGTGTGACAATGGGATTGGGAAAGCCATAAGGACCACACTCCACTTTGTCTAGTTTATGGATGGATGAGTAGAAAAATAGGGGAAGGAAACAAACAGACAAAGGTACCCAGTGTTCTTTTTTACTTCCATTGCTCTTTTTCACTCTAATTATTATTCTTGTTATTTTTGTGTGTGTGCTAATGAAGGTGTCAGGGATTGATTTGGGTGATGAATGTACCACTATGTAATGGTACTGTAAACAATCGAAAGTACGATTTGTTTTGTTTGACTGCGTGGTATGTGAATATATCTCAATAAAATGAAGCTTAAAAAAAAAAAAAAACACTAAGGGATCAATTCTCCAAATTCTAGCTGCGTATGTCTCCATTTGTGTTTTTTTTTTTTCATTTTTATTGAGATTGTTCAGATACCATACAATTATCCAAAGATCCAAAGTGTACAATCACTTGCCCCTGGTTACCCTCATACAGCTGTGCATCCATCACCACACTTAATTTTTGTTCAATTTTTAGAAACTTTTCATTACTCCAGACAAGAAATAAAGTGAAAGATGAAAAAAGAAAAAAAGAAAAGGAAACTCTAAACCTCCCCTATCCCTAACCAACCCCCCTCAATTGTTGACTCCTAGTATTGATATAGTACGTTTGTTACTGTTTATAAAAAAATGTTGAAATACTACTAACCATAGTATATAGTTTGTAATAGGTATATAGTTCTTCCCTATATGCCCCTCTATTATTAACTTCTAATTGTATTGTCATACATTTGTTCTGGTTCATGAAGTGATTCTAGTATTTGTACAGTTGATCATGGACATTGCCCACCATAGGATTCAGTTTTATACATTTCCATCTTTTGACCTCCAACTTTCCTTCTGGTGACATATATGACTCTGAGCTTCCCCTTTCCACCTCATTCACACACCATTCGGCGCTGTTGGTTATTCTCACATCTTGCTACCTACACCCCTGTTCCTTTCCAAACATTTAAGTTCATCCTAATTGAACATTCTGTTCATACTAAGCAAGAGCATCTACATTTCTTCCACAAGGCAGGAGGGAGAGTCAAAGAAGGTAGAGAGGCAAAAGAAAGAGGAAACAAAAAAAAATGACAGCTAGGAAGCAGCAAAAGGAAAAATAACCTTAAATCAAAGTAGAATAAAGAATCAGACAATACCACCAATGTCAAGTGTCTAACATGCCTCCCCTATTCCCCCCTCTTATCTGCATTCACCTTGGTATATCACCTTTGTTACATTAAAGGAAGCATAATACAATGATTCTATTAGTTACAGTCTCTAGAGTTTATGCTGATTGCATCCCTCCCCCAATGCCTCCCCATTTTTAACACCTTGCAAGGTTGACATTTGCTTGTTCTCCCTCGTAAAACAACATATTTGTACATTTTATCACAATTGTTGAATACTCTAGATTTCACCAAGTTACACAGTCCCAGTCTTTATCTTTCCTCCTTTCTTCTGGTGTCTCACATGCTCCCCATCTTTCTCTCCCAACCGTATTCATAGTTACCTTTGTTCAGTGTACTTACATTGTTGTGCTACCATCTCCCAAAATTGTGTTCCAAACCACGCACTCCTGTCTTCTATCACCCTGTAGTGCTCCCTTTAGTATTTCCTGTAGGACAGGTGTCTTGTTCACAAAGTCTCTCATTGTCTGTTTGTCAGAAAATATTTTGAGCTCTCCCTCATATTTGAAGGACAGCTTTGCTGGATACAGGATTCTTGGTTGGTGGTTTTTCTCTTTCAGTATCTTAAATACATCACACCACTTCCTTCTTGCCTCCATGGTTTCTGCTGAGAGATCCGCACATAGTCTTATGAAGCTTCCTTTGTATGTAATGGATTGCTTTTCTCTTGCTGCTTTCAGGATTCTCTCTTTGTCTTTGACATTTGATAATCTGATTATTAAGTGTCTTGGCGTAGGCCTATTCAGATCTCTTCTGTTTGGAGTACGCTGCGCTTCTTGGATCTGTAATTTTATGTCTTTCATAAGAGATGGGAAATTTTCATTAATTATTTCCTCTATTATTGCTTCTGCCCCCTTTCCCTTCTCTTCTCCTTCTGGGACACCAATGATACGTACATTATTGTACTTTGTTTCATCCTTGAGTTCCCAGAGACGTTGCTCATATTTTTTCATTCTTTTCTCCATCTGCTCCTTTGCGTGTAGGCTTTCAGGTGTTTTGTTCTCCAGTTCCTGGGTGTTTTCTTCTGCCTCTTGAGATCTGCTGTTGTATGTTTCCATTGTGTCTTTCATCTCTTGTGTTGTGCCTTTCATTTCCATAGATTCTACTAGTAGGTTTTTTGAACTTTTGATTTCTGCCGTATACATGTCCAGTGCTTCCTTTACAGCCTCTATCTCTTTTTTCTTTTTTAATCTTCATTTTATTGAGATATATTCACATACCACGCAGTCATACAAAACAAATCGTACTTTCGATTGTTTACAGTACCATTACATAGTGGTACATTCATCACCCAAATCAATCCCTGACACCTTCATTAGCACACACACAAAAATATCAAGAATAATAATTAGAGTGAAAAAGAGCAATTGAAGTAAAAAAGAACACTGGGTACCTTTGTCTGTTTGTTTCCTTCCCCTATTTTTCTACTCATCCATCCATAAACTAGACAAAGTGGAGTGTGGTCCTTATGGCTTTCCCAATCCCATTGTCACCCCTCATAAGCTACATTTTTATACAACTGTCTTCGAGATTCATGGGTTCTGGGTTGTAGTTTGATAGTTTCAGGTATCCACCACCAGCTAC